>NW_011888796.1:119730-127233 GCF_000151845.1 Pteropus vampyrus
CTTTTCCAGAGCTACACAGCTCATAAACAGTGTCCACCTCAGCTGTCTTCTTTCTCATGTCCAGTGGTCTGTGTACCATGCAAATAGAAAGCCAGCTGGGTAGCCATATAGCCCATCATTGAGTAGGCATGCTACAGTCTCCCTCATTTTGCGTTTCAGGGCTATATTATAGAAGAGGTATAATTCTTGGTTAGAGAAGAAATAATTAGCCAACACTTCTGCAGGATGAGCTAACTTACACCCAAATAGATGCTCAGAATGTGTATGGAGTCACAACTTCGCGGTACAGTTCTAAGGTGTGATTCTCATACTCCTATCATAGTATGACATGTGTTCACTCTCACCTCAGTCACTGATTCCACATTACAACAAACACGATTTCAGGCTTTGAACTAACAATGGCTAGGTTTATGGGGCCCCTTTTGAATGCTGAACCGAGTCAGCAACTAGAGCTAGAGACATTAAGAAGATAGTCAATATTATTTTGCCTATCTTTTGCAAAAGTTGGGTTTATGAAACCCAACGTGCATTCACTTTGGAGAAAGGGGGATTCATTGGCTCAGATAAGCAGTCCCAGGGCTGAGCACAGCCAGGAATTCAGATGCCTCCAGGAGTCTTTCTGTCTTCTCCTTTCATGCCAGCTTTCTTCTGACAGACTAGTTAACTCCATTGGGCTGGGGATCTGGCTGAAATCAGCCACCAGGCTCACATCTTTAGCTTAAACATTAGAGGCGGACTGCCCCTCTTGTGTCAGAGACCACTTGGACCGTTCACTCTTCCAGGGAGGGTAGGATATGTAAGAAGATGGCAGCTCACATTTGAACCATTTGATTAGAATTGGAGGAATGAATGTACTGCAGAGAAGATGGTTGGAGGAAAGAGATTTACCCTCTAGGTGAAAAATAATACCCAGTCCTTGACCTGAAGGAACTTTCAGTCTAGTGGGGGGTGTGGGCATGGACGAGTAAGTCAGCAGCTATAACACAGTGCCATAAGCTCTATGACACAAGAGCCTTGAGTGCCAGAGGAGGGGCATCCATGTGGGTCTGGATTGGGGTGAAGAGGGGCATCAGGAAAGCAATACAGGGGAGCTGAAGGACACTTGATGATCAGGAATCATCCAGGTGTACAAAGGAGGAAGAGCTTTCCAGACATAAACAACCGCATCAGCAAAAATCCAGAAGAGTGCGAGAACCTGGGAAAAGCAAGTAGCTGAGTATTGTTGAAGCCCAGGTGAAAAAAAAGCAGGGTGGTTAAGGCCCTGATGTTAAGGATAGAAGAATAAAGCTTCTTTGAAAATATTTGTGGAGTTAGGATCTCAGGGACCCTGAAAGGATCTGTTTAGAGTAGAATCAGAGAACAACCTGTACAAGGTATACAGGTTGGGAGGTGTTGGAGAGCAAGTAACATGGTGAGAAATGTTGGCTTGAAAACTGAATCTGTAACATGATGATTTTTTAGAGGATTTTCCTTTGGGTAGAGAGAAAAATCTCAGGTCGTCTCAGTAACTAATGAGCTTCCTTGTACATATAAAATCTTAGTAAATACATTTATGAGAATGATGGTGAGACAGGCAGAGTCGATTGCAGTGTAGTTTGTAACTAGCGGTTACTAACTTAGCATATTCTTTGGGTCACGCTTTTAAACATGATTTTGAAAAATTAAAGGTCAGTTAAAGTTTGAAAAAAATATTGAAGGAGGAAGATTATGTTACCTCAAGTTAAAAAAGAACATAGGAGATGGTGTCTCAAATGATCCAAAGCACCAAACTGCCCCTTAGGATTCAAGAAAATGGTGTGTAACCCAGAAATCAGATATGTCTTAATCAGTATGGAATGAGATAAGTACCAGACATTCATAAGATTGGAACTGATGTAGAATTTTCAGGTGCCAGCTTCAAGAAAATGAAATGAAATCTAATAAAGGAGAGTAGAAATCAACGGGAGGATAAGATATTAGAGAAAGTGAGGAATAATGGTTTTATGGGAAGGAGGAAGAGGCAGGAAGAACAGCTCTTTTAGCACAGGAGCCTTCACCTCTCCTCCCCTCCCTCTTGCAAAAAAAAAAAATGGAGTTTGTTTTAACTGAAATGGCTATAAGGCAGATTTTTATATAGGGAAAAGAGCTCTTTTGTGCTGACTTCCATCATAAAATCAGAGCTCTGCTGCCATAAAATAAAATCTCATAATAGAATGGGTCGAAAACTTGCTATCCTGCAGAAGTAAAGATGGCAGCCCACTCAATGCCATGCTGGGCATGATTGTACACAAGCTATGCATCTCCTGCTGGGTGTTGTAGCTACTGCCCAGCAGTTCATATTTCCGTTGCAGCTATTTTCTGCACATTCTGAGGTTGCTGAAATCCCTCTCCCATCAACAACTGATCTTTAGCTTAGTCTAGGGATTATTAACTTGGAGCCCAAGGGACCTTTAGAGAACCACCAGCTAGGTTTTCCTAGGGTCTGTGAAACCTCCGAAATTATATACAAAATATTGTGTGTGAGTGTGCATGGTTTTCTGGTAAAAGGCACCTGAATTATCAAAGCAAGTCATGACCCCCTAAAAGCTAAGACTCATTCCCTAGAACAAAGAGGGTTTTTGCTACACTTAGAGACTTCCAGATTTGACCAGTGCAGCTCACACAACCGTGAGGCACTTTTACATTTCAACAGCAGGTCTATAACCAGCTGTATAAATTCATCAAGAATATAATGTAGTAATTCTATAAGAATCAGAAATGTAGTGTATCGAATTTATTTAGAATAAGGAGCACTATATACAGGTTCTTCCGAATGACCAAAGATTCTGCTCTTGGCAAGAAAGAACATTACCAGATTCACAAAGTACCATTATATTTATATTCCAGCCCTGAGAAATAATTGTGATTTCACTAAATAAAACCTTTATACTTCAGATTGGAAAATGGTGGCTGATTTTGGCTTCTAGGGGTAAAATGTAGCCCTTGTGGAGTGCCAGTGCACTGCACTTTCATCTACTGACAGGACTGAGCTTTTGAAATTGACAAGTAGGCATAGGGATGTGCCCATATTATGCGATATGTTTAAGGGTTCACAGATACTTGAAATGGAAGAGAAGAAAATTCAGAACACAGAATTTCTTATGGAAAATCAACTTAGAGGAGGCAAGAAGGAGAGTGAGTAAGAATATTTCTGGCAAAATGTGGATGGATCAATAGACAGCCAATGCTGATCAAAGAAATTATCTTCGGGGGGAAAATAGTAGAAGTCAATTGAAGAATAATCACCATGCCACATAAAAAGAGCCAGCAGAAGTCACAATGGCCTGATTGTATGATGAGGTAATTAATAGCTGGAGTTAGCAAAATATGCTCTGAAAAGAAAGAAAGAGTAGTTAGGGGGTAAACACACACACACACACACACACACACACACACACACACACAGAGCAGATCTTCGAAATTCAAAACAATGGAGACAATTATTCAGAAAACTGAGGAAAAAACTTGCTTAGACCTGAATTATTTGGATAATTGGTAGTATTTCCTTCACGAAGAAGCCTCTGTCTTCTGCCCTTCCCTCTGTGGAGTCTGTATTGGAGATATCATCTATGTAGCTTGCTTCAAAGATGTCTTCTCTGTGTATAAATCCCAAATCTGTGTCTGTTGGGCTCCGTTCCCTTGCATATACCCATAATCTCTCAATCAGCCTGCCCAAATTGAAAGCATCATTTTCATTCACCAAAACCAACTCCTTCTCCTCTCCTAGAAGTCCCTCGTTCTAGTCATCGTTCCATCACTCTCCCACCTTTTTCACCCAGTATGAAACCTTAAATTTGTCTTTTACTTTGTCTCATCTCCCATTTCTGCATTCAGAATGTTTTTTCTCATACATCCCTTAATTGATCAGTTCCTTTGTTCATTTCACAAGCACATATGAACTCTTGCTACATTCTGGAAATTGTGCTTGTTGCTGGAGATGGTCTTGTACACAAACAATTTCTACTGAGTATCAGTGTTATCACAGAGGCAAGCACAGAGTGCTGGGGGAAGACATGACTCGCCAGACCAGTCCAGGGAGTTTGGGAAAAGATTCTCAAAGAAGGTGATATCTGAGGTCCTGAGGATGTGTTGGAACTAGGCAAGAAAGAGGGAAGCAACCGCCTTCCAGAAAAGGTCCTTTTACAGCATGCTAAGAAGTTTGGAGGACAGTGAAGAACCATTAAAAAGAGAAGGAGGGGCCTAATGAGATTTGCATCTTGAACAGATGGCTACAGCTGTGTTAGGAGAATGAAACTAAGTGGGCATGAATTAGGTCAGGGAGATGAGTGAGGAGACTGTTACTGGAATCCAGGCCAGAAGTGATGGCAGCTGATGAACATGAGTTCTATGGGAGAGGGAAAAGAAAGAACTGTACTCACAGGCTGAAGTAGGCAGAAACAACAGAATCTGGTGCCTGATTGGAAGTTGGGGTAGACCAGAGAGGGATTCAGGATACAGGAATGAAAGGATAGTGATATGGTCCACTGACATGGAGATTAAAAGGAGGAGAAATAGCTTTGATAAAGGATATAACTTCAGCTTTGGAATGTGTGAATTTTTATTTCAGAGATCGAGCAGTTCTAAGGGTCGATAAAGCTCAGGGTGTAGACTCGAGAGTAAATGGCTGAAGCAGTCATTAATGATGAGAAGGTCGAGGGACCGAGAAGTCATCTTGGGAGCACTGACATCACCCAGAATGCTGGCAGAAAGACTGTGAGCCAGGTATCAACATCTTCAGCGTTGAGGCAACTGACTCAAATGTTAGCGAGCAGTGGCAAGAAGCAGCAGGAGAGGGTTGTTTAGCCTGTTGAGGAAGGGACCATCACCTGAGGATAGCATGGAGGTCAGAATTATCCCTAGCTGATGTAGCTTTGAGGGCTGTGCTTCTCAGCCAGCCATTAGGAAAGAAACAGCAGTTATCCATAGGACATAGTAGGCACTGGCTTCCCCAGAAAACCTGCCTATGTGGATTCTATTCTTAAGGGACTCCTATCTAGATAAGAGGTTTTGTTATTTCTCAGAACATCACCAGCCAGATAGATATGTCATCACTTACTTGCTCCACAGCACTTATGCTCTGGCCATATGGGTCTATGCATCATCTGCTGAATACACTTCGCATTTTCTTTTTTCAATGCTGCACTGTTCATAACCTTCTCCCCTCTTCTTCACCCCACCTACCTGAACCTGATGTATTTTTAATGAATATCTACCAAGTGACCATTCTCTCCATTGATTCTACACTTCCTGTAGCATCTGTTCTGTAACTATCAAATGCTACTTATTAGGCACATATATTGCAATCTCTTGGTGGAAAAAGAATTAGACTTACAATTTGTAAGCTTCTAGCACCTTTCCATGCATACATATGCACCATGAATATTTGGAAAACTGGTTAGGTAATTTCCTACTTAGAGATGACAGGGGCTGCAAAGTTCTGACCTGTGTGTTTATTTTATAAAATAGGAACGACAATACATGGAGCTCAAATCCCGTGAAGCAAAAGCACATAAGAGATGGTGCTGAATTTTTTTTCTTTTAGCTCTTGTAGCAATTGTTTTGAATTTGATTTGCCTAAGAGCCGAAATTGTGACTGGCAGCTCAAGTGATTTTTCTGTACATCCAGTAAATGGAATTGAGTATTTGATAGAGAGTAACTGCTTGAGACAGAAAGAAGAGGAGATTGTAGTGCTTGAGATTTTTTTTTATAGCAGTGCAATAAAAAAAAAGTAAAGATAAATGAGGTCAAATGGCAGATGTCTGAAACTGTTGGACATAAGCCCCTGTGGCCATTGATGGACAGTGTTTATATGAGTGCTGGGCCATTGATAGATAGATAATGTGCGTCAGTGGCCAGTGTTCAGGTAGTTTAAGGAGATGCGTGAAAGTTGCACGGCAACCCAGGTGCCTTCCTAGGCAGGCCATACTCCTTCAGAGCGCCATCTGCCTGTCTGCCTGTTCTCTGTTCTTCACATCAAACTGTCTTTTCTCATTTTTACAATGGTTATCAGAATAATACTCTAGCCCGTACTTCGGCCAGGACATCTAGAGATAGGATAATCATGAATTATTTTTCCCTTTGGGTAATGATTTAAAATTTTTTGTTAGATGGCTGGAGATCCTTGAAGCATTTTTGTTTTTTTTGAATAACCATCAAAGATGGCGAGACCTGTGCTTTGAATAGTGGTACCTGTGGAAGCTGACAGCAGCAGCAGCCCCCAGGCTCCAGTCAGTCAGGACCTCTGGAACTGCAAAAGGCTCCTCTACTGACAGCCCATGTAGTAGGGGGTTTGGTTCATAGAATCTGAGTCAGACTCAGCAAGTGGTGGATGCAGACACATTCCCAGAGTGGAGGGCTTGGCATGTCTGGTCTTAGGTTGAAGAGAATAGGAAAACTTATCCTACTGTTCTTGAAACTCCAGAATATCAGGGGGACACAACCATTCAGTCCGTAACCGAGTATATTGCTAGTACCTGCCTCATCCATTTGTAATGAGGGTTGAACGAGATGTGTTGAAAGTACTTAGCACAGTGTCTGGCACAGAAGGAACACTCGATAAATGATGGTTGTAAAGAAGCCAGAGAGATTCAAAGGTGACAGTGGATGACAGAGGCCAAACTCTCCTTTCTCACCTAAAAGCAATTTTAATTATCTCATGTGAAAGCCAGTGCAGTATGGTGGTTAAGGACCATGGACTATAGAGGTAGACCACCTCAGTTCAAAGTCTATCTCTGTCATGGATCAGCTATGTGACCTTAGGCAAGTGACTTAACCTTCCTGTGCCTCAGCTTTATCACTTCTAAAAGAGGATAATAAATGAAATAATAGTTTCTGCCCTGTTGAGTTGTGGAAATTCGATGAGTTAATACATGTAAAGCAGTTGAAACAGTACCTGGAACATATTAAATTATATGTAAGTATTAACTGTCATTATTATTATTATTATTACTATTAAGTGATGAGTCGTTTAGGACATATAGGAACTTCATAGTCTTTGAGGTCCTTCCTAGTTTCATAAATCAGACTGTTTGCACTGTAAATATCTGCTTACATGTTCGCCTTCCCCAATTCTGTGAATTCTGTGAATTCTAGAAGAGAAATGAAACTGTTTTTTCATCTCTGTGTAGCATGGCATCTTATTATGCTATAACATTTATGACATATAAATGCTTGTCATTTACTAGGTGTCAAACACAGTACTAGGCATATTGTAGGGATTCAGTCAATGTGGGTCAGTGTAGGTGGGGAAGCGCACAGGTTAAACGTGAGAGAAGGGCCTCAGAGGCATCACACTAAATAATCACCGACACAAACTAAAAACATTGTTGTCCAGAAGAAATCAAGTCAATATTTCATCAGTTTCAACACCAAAAAAGCCCAAGTAGGATGTGTGGAACGAAAGAGAAAATTATTATCTGCTTGCATGTGTATTACTACTACTACTACTATTACTACTACTACTACTACTACTACTACTACTACTA
>NW_011888796.1:130098-133042 GCF_000151845.1 Pteropus vampyrus
ATTGAATCTGAACTTATGAAAGCTTTAGAACCGGAATCAGCCGTCTTTCTTTGGCCCATGAGCTCGCATCCTGAGTTATGGCTAGGTCCTGTATACTTCCTGCCCCTGTCCTCTTCTCCTTCCTTTCTAATCCCTCCTGGACCCGGGGACAAATGATAAGTAGAGCAGATTATGATCTGAAGAAATCATACAAATGGGAAAGGAAGGAATGTATTCAAGAGCATTTCCACCTATATTGAAATTGCGCAGGGGGCTGGTGAATTCGGGCTGCCCATCCTCACCTCCCTCTGTGCACACAATTCTTTGGCCTTCTTTAATTTCAGTTTTCCTTTGGTTCAACTTCCTATTCCTGTATGAATGCTTTATGGCTCAAGCTAACCTCACTCTCCCAAATGCTGGAGAAACAGAGAGATGTACAACATGGCCATGCCCCCATGAGGCTCACAGGACAATAAGGGTGAGAGAAGACAGAGATTGTGGGTGCTGGGTGCCAAGTAGTTGCTACAAACTGGAATTGGGACCAGGTTCAAAGGAGGAAGAGGCCCCACTAGCCAAGTCACTGGGAGAGGTTTCTGGAGGACATGGGACCTCAGCTCTGCCTTAGAGGCAGGACTTACATAATGAATGTGTTGTAGTCCTTTGTTGTTGGGTTTTTGGGTGTGGGGGTTGTAAATAAATTTTTAAAAGACAAAAAGTGCAATCTGCTGAGAGAGCAGGAAGCAGCAAGTGAGAGAATTGGGGAAATAACCCTCTTGGAGACATTTCTTCACTTACCCAATGCAGGATTACCCCAAAGCATCAGCTAAGTAGGGTTTCCCCCCCCAAAAGAAAAAAAAATTAGAAAAAAATTGAAATAATTTGAAATTTAAAAATAATTTCATCAGGGGAGCTTAATTGGAGTCGTTACACCAAGTTTATGGGTTAGTTTAGGGTAAGAGTAAATATAGGCCTTGGAATCAGACCACTGGAGTCAAATCCTGGTTCTGTCACTTGTTAGCTAGCTAACCTTGAGCAAAATGAATTAATTTCTAATAGCATGTTTCCTCGCCTGCAAAATAGAAATGCTAAGAGTACCTCATAGGGCTCTGGGAAAGATTAAATGAGCTATTTGTGTAAAGTACAGTGTCTGACCTGGAGGAAGCTATTACTTATAGAGGAAGGGGGCATCGTAAGGTCTTCAGAACTTAGAAGAGCTAAAAGTTTCATCCAGCTCTGACCACCCTGCTCAACAGCAGCCTCAGAACCTCTTTCCTTTGTCATATAGTTCTCTCAATCGTCCTATGAGTGAGAAGTAAGCATTTGCTCCCTTATATATTTTTTTCAGACTTTGCACCTAGCCAGTAAATATATTTTCAGTCCAAATCTCACATGCTCCTTTGGGACTTTTCACCTGATAAACATCCCTTCTGTTCTCTTGAGTAAGGTAGCCTTCCTCCCTACCCGACCCAGAGTTCCTTGTGTGGACATCTGCTCTGATAGGCACTGCAATGACTCTGCTAAGGTCAGACATGGCTGTGGCCTCATCTAGACCCTGATGACCTGTTCATAGACTAGAGCCCAGAGCTCAGCAACTGGCTGAGGCCCAGAGGGCAGTTAGAAAACCAAAACACAGGTCAGCCTCATTGTTTTGGGATGCCTGACCTCAGGCTGCTACAAATGAGCTTGAGGAATCAAGAGAGGAAAAGAGAAAGAGGTAATGTAATTAATTCTCATCTTCCAATTTTCTGACTCAAGAGTTGCAACCTTACCTCCAGTTGAATTAGTATTTATCAGGACCTCCTGAGGTGTTTGTTCAAATGTAATTTCCTAAGTACCACCCCAGATCTACTGAATCAGAATCTGAGATTGGTACCTAGGAATCGGCACTTATATAGTTATCCCAGATGTTTCTAATATGGGTGCTCCCACCACCACACTTTGAGAGGGGCTGCCTAGAGCTCTCTCTCCCTACAGGTAAGGTCGGGGGGAGATTGTCCAAGACCCTCCACTTCAACTGCAGCACCTCTGATTTTCTCTGCTGTGCTGCGTTGCACTTCTCTGTAGGCTTCCTTTATCACACACATTTTCTTCAGCTTAAGAAAAATGGCTTTGGAATATTGGAAATATGGGAAAGAACATTGGAAGGTGGCCTGGGTTCAAATCCCTACACTGCCATTTACCAACTGTATGACATTGGGCAAATAGCCAACCTCTCTATGTCATTTCCTCATGTGAAGATAATCCCCTACACCATGCCATTTTGAGGATCCAGTGAAATGATGTGTAACAGCTTTAGGAACACTGGGTCATTCTGCAGTGCAAGTTTTTACGGTCAGCTTTGAGTCTGCCATGCCCACATTCAAATCCTGTGAGTAGGTGGTGTTCTGCACATGAATAAAGGAGCCTTTCCTTTCTTCCTTTCTGCCCTTGTGCAACTTGGTTACCCCGTGGACTGAATCCACGATAAGACTGGGCTCTAACGTGGCTCCACGAGGCCTTGTTGTTTCTTCCTCCAAACCCTCAGAGCTGAGTGGGACAAGAGTTCCCACACTTTCTTTCTGGGAAGAAGTCTAGTTTAAGCATCTTCCAGACTCCAACATCGTGATGTCATTCCTCCACCCAATCTCATCTGCTGTCTCCTAACTTGACTGATAGAAAAACCATTCAAGAAAGGCTCCAGGAGCTAAGGATGTGGCTGGGCCCGGAGAGTAAGCAGTTTTCAGCAGTCAGTCCTCTTTTATCTCCTCTTTTCTTAAGAGCCTTAACTAGGCAGCACCTCCCCCTATCTCTTGGTGGCATCTCCTGATGGAATGCACAGGCAAGAGTCCTCAGGGAGCACCAGCTCACCAGGAGCAGTCCCAGTCAGATCCACTGATCTTCATGGCTGAGCTCCATCCTTCCTTTCAGGCTGTCTTCCCTGCTTCCCTCCCCACCATCACCATAGCAACACAGTGGTATAAAAAAA
>NW_011888796.1:134652-149421 GCF_000151845.1 Pteropus vampyrus
CCTTCAGAAAAATGCTGTCTAAATACAGTGTTCCCATTAAAGATAATGCTACAGCACTCTATTTATAGTGCTCTACTACCGACCTGCCAGCTCTTTCCCAGGGTTGTGGTATGCATGAATGGGCAGGGGAATGTGCTTTGAAATCCTTGATTAAAGGTCCTCCAGGCAGATACAGAATTTTAAAGATATTATGTTATTGTCACTGTTATGTTTTCTTTTATCATCCCAAAGTGTCACCACCTTCTACTTCAGGTAAATGACTCTGCTCGACTGTTGCGTGCCATCAGAAAGGCAGCAGCCTACAGATGTGCAGTATAGACAAAAATGTTTTTAACTGAGGGTCCAGAGGCATTCTGGACTGGCTGCTGTCAGCTGGCCATTGCCTCTCTGTGAACTCAGGCTTTCCCAAGCTCATTTTATTTATACCACTAAGACAGGAATATGCAAATGTCATACTCAAAATAAGTATTGACTGCAGCTCTTCTGGCCCTGAACCAGGGTGAGGGGTGGCAAATGAGGAAGGGCAGATGTGTTATGAAAGAGAAACAGACTCAACACCACTTCACCCCGCCTGGCAAAAAGAATAAAGCATAGCTCGGGAGAAGTCATTGAGGTAGGGCCAGGGTGTGAAAGGAGCTTTAGAAATTGGCACAGATTGGGACTACAAAATCAGATTCTTGCATCTCTGGGAAAAGGAAAGGGTGTGGATGGGGAGCTTATCTGTCAACAAGAGCAGCCAGGATCAAGCTAGAAGGAAGCGAATTCAAATGCTGCTTCCACCCACTTGACCTCTCATGGAGAACTTCACCTCCTCCAAGGATGAGGAGCCTTTCGTAGGGACAAACTGGTACCAGTGGTTCTTCTACACATACTCCCACATGGAGATCAGACAGGCCCTTCTCTAACCATGAGATGAAAACATGCAAAGAAATTGCCTCCGTAACCACCCTCTGAGCTCCCGCCCTAGGAGAGAACAAAGAGCAGTGTTGGATAGTAGAGAAGGTCACCCTCTGACAGTCATGCAGCTAACATGGGGCAGCAGGTGCAGGAGAAAGATAATCCCCATTTCCAAACAGACTTCCTAAGACAGGCCAAGGTCAATATGCAGTGATATGAAAATGAGGAATGACATTGAGGAAATACAAGCCCTCTCCAGGCACACCCATTTATCTGTAATTCTTCCTCAGGCGAGACCATGGAGTTCAGAAAATTCCCTGCTTGGTTCCAAACCAGCACTTGTCAAACTCCCAATTATCTTGCCGTCTTTGGACCCTATCCTGGAAACTAAGGAGTTGATCATCTTTTTATTGGTTGCTCCAGTTAGAACTTAACAGGCCATCATCAAATTAAGTGACATTTATGACTGCTTATTTTTTAATTTTTACATATTTTATTGAGATGTAATTGAAATGTAACATTATAGTAGTTTCAGGTGTGCAACATGATGATTTGATACACGTATATATCACAAAATGATCACAATAAGTCTAGTTAACATACATCACTACACATATTACACATTTTTTTCCTTGTGATGAGAAATTTTAAGATCTACTATCTTAGCAACCTTCAAGTATGCAATACAGTATTATTAACTGTAGTCACCATGTTGTACATTACATGTCAGGACGTATCTTTTTTATTATTAAATTTATTGAAGTGACATTGGTTAGTAAAGTTTATAGGTTTCAAATGTACAGCTCAATAATACGTCATATATATATTGCCTTGTGTGTTCACCACCCAAAGTTAAGTTTCCTTCTGTCACCTTATATTTTATTCCCTTTACCCTTATCCACCTCCCCCCCAACAAGCCCTTTTCCCTCTAGTAACCACTAAACTGTTGTCTGTGTCCATGAGTCTCTGTTTGTTTGTCTTGCTCATTTGTTGCTTTCAGTTTTATATCTCACACATGGGTGAAATCATATGGGTCTTAACTTATTTTGCTTAGCATGATAACCTCCAGGTCCATCCATGTTTTCACAAATGGCAGCATTTCATCTTTTTTTATGGCTGAGTAATATTCTATTGTATATAGGTACCATATCTTCTATCAAAGGGCGTTTAGTTTGTTTCCACGACTTGGCCACCATGAATAATTCCGCAGTGAACATCAGGGTGCATGTGTCTTGACAGATAAATGTGTTTTCAAATTTTTCAGATAGATACCCAGAAGAAGATTTGCTGAGACTTATTTTATAACTGGAAGTTTGTACCTTGTGACCCCCTTCACCCATTTTGCCACCCCCACCCCCACCTCTGGCAACCACTAATTTATTCTCTTACCTATGACTTCATTTTTTCCCCCACATATAAGTGAGATAATATGGTATTCATCTTTGTCTGTATGACTGCTTATTACATGCCAGTTACGAAGCCATGAGTTTTACTTGCATTGTCTCATTTAATCCTCTCAGAACCCTATGAGATAGGTTTAATTGTTGCACCCATCTTCATACAAGGAAAGTGAGCTTCATAGAGAGTAAGAGTTTTCCTAAAACTCTTAAGTACTAAATCCAGATATCCCCAACCCTAAGGCCCATGCTCTTAACCACTAAGTGACAGAGCAGATGATTATTTTCATGGCATCTGTCGCCAGAAGAAATCATGGAGAATATGCCTAACTGAAGTCATGACTGAATAATTGAAGTGACAGCGGAACCAGGTTCTAGCCAAGGTGACTCCTTTTATGCATGTTTTAAAGGCCAAAGGAGCCTAGATTTGTTTGGGATGGGAAAGGGGAATAATTAAGTGATCTTTTTGTAAGGGTAGCCCAATAACAGCACAGCGAAGGGAGTAATATGGAAAGAATAGAGACCAGCCCCATGTCTGCCGTAGCACTCCTACCAGTACGATCACATGTTAAGTATTACGTTAGGTTCCGCAGTCAGTGTCTGGGTCAAATTCTGGCTTCACCGCCTAGTAATATTTATTAATCATTCATTCATTCATTGAACAAATACATATCAGGTACTGTCTAAGTGCCAGAGTGCTGTACAAGTGCTGTTGAATGAAACAGTCATGGTTTCTGCTCTCAAGGAGCTTGTGTTCTGGTGAGGAAAACAGACCAGAAACAGATTAACACAGATAAACAAATAAATAAACAAGATAAAAATGAAACAGGTGATTTGATGGAGAGTAAGTAGCTAGAGAGCCAATCAGATTGGGTGGACAAGGAAGTAACATGTAACCTGAGATATTTAAAAAAGACCCGGAGGTAAGAATATCTGGAGGAAGAAAGTTCCAGGCCAAGGAAACAGCTAGTACAAAGGCCCTGGAGCAGGAATGAAGTTGATTCATTTGAGAAAACAGAAGGAAGGCTACAGCTAGGGCAGTGGTGGAGGAAGAGTGGTCGAAAGTGAGCTGGGAGCCAAGCACGGCTGAGCTCTGCAGGTTCTGTCAGGTGTTCAGTGTGGTTCCTGGACCAACAGCATCTGCATCATCAAGGAACTTGGTCGAAATGCAAATTCTCAGGCCTCACCCAGACCTCCCGATTCAGAAACTCTGGGGATGGGGCCCAGCAGTCCCTATTTTATCAAGCCCTCTCGATGATTGTGAATATGCTAAAGTTTCAGAACTCCTGGGCTAGATGATACAGTTTTAATTTTATTGTAAGTGCAGCGAGAACCTACTGAGGGTTTAAGTGAGAGAGCAGCATGTTGTGATTTTCTTTAAAGCATTTTAAAGAGCATTCTGGCTGTTCGGAAGGGAATAGACTATAACAGAGCAACAGAAGCAGAAGCAAGGAGCTAAATGAGGTGGCTATTGCAAAGGTTCTGGCCAGAGGTGGCAGTGGTTAAAGCAGGGTGGTCTGGCAGAGAGGAGAGGAGGACTACACCTGACAAAGCCAGGGAGGCAGAAGCTAGGGCCACAGAGAACTGGCTGCCATCTGCTCAGAGCACAGTTCAAAGGCAAGGTCCTCAGAAAAGACATCCTACTCTCTCCATCTCCGCCCTGTTGTCTAAAAATAGAGAGATCTGCTTGTGGAAAGAGAGTGGGTGCTTCCTCTGGTGAGGAGGAGGGCCAGGTGAAGGACGGGCAGTGATGAAGGGATGGATTCTGAAAGGCTGAGGAAGTTGGCTGGCTTCCTGAAAGCTTTAATGGGGTTTCTCTGGAGGGTGAAGTAGAAGTCCTAGTTACATTACACACACACACACACACACACACACACACACACACACACACACACACACACACACACACACGAGACACATACACAGGGACACACTCATACACACACAGTCAGTTGAGTAAGACCTGCAGTTTCCAAACACGAGGGCTGTGGTTTTTAGCTCATATCATGACTCATAAAAATCCCAAGAAAGAAAAATCCTCTCGTCCTCCCTGTATAGGCTCAGAGAGGGTAAATGAGTTAGAGAAGGTGACAAGTACGAAGCAGCAGCAGAACTCACACTCGAGTCTTTGTCTTTTGCCTTCTAGTCTAACATGCTCTCCATTACACCACAGGCACCAAATGACCACTAGAGGGGATTAGGACTGGGTGGGGTGAGTTATGCAAGTGCCGGTTTGGGTCTTGTCTTTATGTAAAATTTTGATATTTTGTTCATCCTGAATTTTTTGCATTAATTCCGATTTTTAAAAATATCGCATTCAAATCGTATTCGTCTTGATTACTGAGTTGTTTGCTGTTCCCTTAACTTTTACACATGTGCCTCACGTGCCCTGTCCTGGGCCTGGGCCTGGATCTATTGCTCACTATATCAGCCTCTTCCATTGACCATCAGAAGAACTTCATACCTGTAAACACAAAGCAAATAGAATTCTCATCCCCCTCCCCTTTATGGAAATCTCAGCTTCTGCTTTTTAGTTTCTCTGTTCCCCAGGAAATTTGCCTCCTGTGTTCTTGCTCGAATCACTGAGTTCTGTGGAACTGACTAGCAGTAGGCTGGATTCTCACAGTAGAGCAGAGGATACAGCGCTCAGCACTCTTGCAGCTGAGTGGGGACTAGGACTTACACCCTCGCTCTAAGCCTTGAGAGCCTGGGCCCCATTTTGTCTCTAGTTAGTGCAAAATAAGAATCTGCCATTTGGCTTCTAGAAGAGAAGAATTCTGAATGGAAAACAGATCATCTAGAAGTCTCAAAGGAAAATGTTTCTGACAACTCCTTTGGAACCCACAAAACAACATGCCCCAAGCGATGACGATGGCTGACATGTAATTCGTATGCAGCTCTTTCATCCAGGGCCGCTGCACTGCAGAACCCCATATAAAGCCTTCCCATGGACTTCCACATAAACAGAGCCCACTGCAGTTGTGCAGTGCGGCAGCTCTGCCTTAGTCTAGTCCCTGGTTGAGTCAGTCAATAAAATGTCTGTAGAATCAGCTAATCTTCCACGTAGCTAAGTCACTAATTGAAGGATTTTCTCCACCCAGCCCTGGACTTGCTGTTCACTGGGATCTCTAGAAATTAGCCACCAGAAATGTGGGCTTTACAGGTGGTCAAGTGGACAGGGAGTTAGGGTGGAAGGCAGGAGCTTTGACTGTGTTTGACTCAAATCCTTAGGAGCCAGCTCTTCTCTCTTCATAATTATTAGAAGATTTTTCACGGACCTGAAGTTTCATGTCTATACAATATAAACTTCTCTCCTTTCTGCTCGGATCAAAATTATTCTTAAAGAATGAGATCCCCATCAGAGAAAGAAAGCAAGACACAGAGACCCAATATCTCCAAAGCTATGAATCAGATAGCCAGCCATTTATTCTCTTCAGTGCTGGGAGCAGACACACTTAAATAAAATGATTTTATAGCTTATTCTCACTGCCTTCCTAAGAAGGGGATTTACAAACTTCAGTGCACAGAAACTCTTTATTTCTAGACCACGGGTGGGGTTTTAAAATTTCCCCTCTTAAATTAGAAGAGGGAAAGAATTAGATATGTGAATCATTCTCCCACCACCTTTCCCCCACCAACTCCTCAGGGTGAAGCAGGGCAAACTTGGTGCTCAAACAGGGCTTTACATAACCAAGTCACATATAGAGCTGAAACCTGCATAGGCCCACTGCTATGGGGATTGAAAATTCAATTCTTCTTTAAGAATAACTAGGCAAGGCTTCTACAAAGACTGCTTTCAAGAAGGCCAGATTCTCCCTCTAATGTATAGTGGAATGTTCCCAACCCTTACCCCACCCCACCACACCCCTACTCACATGCATACACATTCAGTCAGGAATATGAAGCACTCCCTACCACAAGGCAGCAAAAAGGAAAAGAAATCTTTACTGGGCTTAAATAGATGAGAGCACTCTTGCACTAGCAGAAAAATTACAGTTAGATAATGGATGAGCATGTTAATTTTTCCATGTGTGTGAGCACGCACACACATACTTTTATCTTTGTGTGGTGGCCATAAGCAGCAGTCAAGCTTAGGAGCCTCCCTGAGGTTTGTGGTATACTGATTTAAGCTGCGTGAAGAGTATGAGAAAGTTGATTCCCTCTATAGAGATAGTAAATGTCTTAAAGCTTAATATTACTCCCTACCCCATGGAAATTCCACATAAGCAAACAAAGGGAAGGAGCAAAAGGGATGCTTTCTGTACATGTTTATACCACTAGATTATAAGTAGTTTCATGATAGCAGGAACATGCTTGTGATAAATAAGTGGGTGGATGGATAGGTGCATGGATGGATGGACGGATGGATGGATGGATGGATGGATCTTATAGAGAGCTTACAATTCCTGGGATAAAGGGTTGATCTTTATCCTCTATAAAAGGGTGGAGAGACTAAAAATTTGCCATTTAAAATCTTTTTACCCTGTAGAGGTGCCCTGCAAGGCATGACAACTTTCAAAAGGAAGGATGCTTACTTTAGAAGACTGCTTTTCTAAGAAATTAAAAATTCCTTCACTCTCCCCTGACCTTGGTAAACAGACTGAGTGGCTCCTTTGGGTTTTTTGACATTACATTGCCTCTGACCATATCCTGAAGCCTAGGTCCATAATCATATAATTGTCTCAAATGCCCTTTTCCCTTTAGCCATGGATATGAAGCTCTTCGCGTATTGGGAAAAGAGGTATTTAAGAAAGCAAAGGAATTGATCATGAACTACAGTGCCCAGTTAGGGTCCCAGATCCCATACATTCCAGAATGGACAGAATGAGCATCAATCCTGAAACACGTGGGTGTACGCCCATGGACATGTCCAGCAGTCAGGTCTTAATTGTCAGTAGAGACAAAATGTTCCTACATTTTGCCTAGGAGAAGCCACATCCCTGTGAGTTTTCTTTGATCAGCCCAGCTAGTCATAGGTATGGAGAAGCTACAAGCCATAGAGGGCTCATCAGAAGAGTCCAGGATGGATGCTAAAGGAGCAAAGACCATGCTCTTTCATACACATTCAAACATCCTCTCCTCCCACTTTGTACCTCCCTGCCAACTCATCTTCCCATCCACCTGACCCCATACTCATCTCAGCGGCAGAAAGGTTTTTAGTGAAATCCATCTCTCAGCCTCAGCCTATCCCATATTCTTGTTGGTTCAGGCATGTGTATGGAATAGCGACTCAGTCAAGAGACTGCCAAGAAGGCCTCTGCTTACAGTAGTGCACTGCTTAAAGACGCTTGGGTGGAGGCTAAAATCCAGCCAGTGTTCTCTGTGCCAAGCCCTGCACACCGACACGTTGCTGCGCAAGCCAGAGGAAGGCATCTTGCCCTTGCCAAACGGTATAGCTTCAGGACTGTATCTTTTCTCAACCTTGCACGAAGTTGCTCTACCTAGCCTAGCAGTGGCCCTGCCATCAGGACAGAGTATTCTAATTACAAAACAGATACTGCGAGACAGTTCTAAGAGATCATCTTGCTCAGTTTCTGACTTCATAAAGTAAATAAGCCTCCCATGTTAGTTGGCTATTGCTGTGTAATGAATTGTGATAAACTTAGAGGCTGAACACAGTACCCATTTATTATCTCACAGTTCTATAGCTCTGAAGTCCAGGCATAGTGTGGCTGGGTTCTCTGCTCAGAGTCTCGCAAGCTGAAATCAAGGCATTGGCTGGCTGGGCTCTTATCTGGAAGCTCTGAGGAAGCTTCTGGTTTTGAGCTCATTAAGGTTATTGGCAAAATTCTATCTCTTGTGGTTTTAGGTCTAAGGCTCCATCCCTCACTGTCCGTCATCCCGGGACCACTCTGTTTTAGAGGCTGCCTACACTTCTGCTCGCGTGATACCCTCCAGCTTCAAAAAAGAAATAGCATGTTGAGCCCTTGTCATGCTTTGAAGAGATGAATGTGTGAATCCCTTTGGCTTCCCCTTCTTCTTCATCCAGAAAAAGTTCTCTGCTTTTAAGGGCCCGTGTGACTAAATCAGGCCCACCTGGATAATCTCCCTATTTTAAGGTCGATTGTGCCATTAACACGCCATATCATATCACATTATGGGAGTGATATCTCCTCAGTGACAGGTCCCAGGGCTTAGTGCAGAACATCTTTGGTAGGACATTCTAGAAATTCATCCTAACACAGCCTCCCCGGCAACTACCCACAAGCCGAAACTTTGAACCTTTTTCCCCCCAAAGGCTTGTTTGAATAAGCACACATTCATACCTTACTTTATCAGATAGTTACCCATTTTGAGCAAACACTAGCAAATGGTAAAATAACTGTAAACCAATCTGAACTACCTTTTTCCATCATAGCCTGTGACACTGTCAGTGGTATGTTGAAACTGACTCTGACCACAAAAACCAATTGCTAAATGTTTAGAAATTTTGCAAGCTGGTTGTTAAAAGTATTAGTAGTTTGAAATTGAGTATAGTAGAAGTATTTACACCACAAATCAGGGTTCCTTTTTCTCTCCCTCCAGGACAGCTGGTTTACTAGCAGACCGCTGGGTGTAGAGGTCATCTACTTGACCTCCTATAACATGTAGGAATCCTTTCCATGACTTTTTTCATAAATGGTCGTCATCCTACTTTTTAAAATCACCAGGAATGGGGCGATCATTCCCTTATAAGCCAGTTTATCTCATTGATGTAATGATACACGGTAGAGTTGAAGCCTGCCTCCCTGCCAATGACCCCAGTCATTGGGAAGCAGCACTTGCAAAAGCCCCAGAACCATTTGGGGTGGGTGCCCTCTCCCCCTGGAGATGACTCCCCTCTGGATCCACATGTCAGATTGTAGTTAGAATCAGTCTTTAGAGCCACACTGTCTGAATTCAAATCCCAGCTCTGTCACTTATTTAGCTATGACCTTAGGCATGTCTCTTACCTTTTCTGGGCCTCTGGTTCCTCATCTATAAAATGGGAATAAAAACAATACCTATCTCACTGGTTATGGTAAAGATTAAATGAGATAATACATGCAGGGAGAATAACACCTTGCCTGCCATGTCCTTACCTCATGGCTTGTTATGAGGATTAAATTAATATTAGCACAGTACCTGGCATAAAGCAAGCACTATATAAATATTAGGAAATTCATTTGAAATGGGGTTTCTAAACCTTTAATTATACTAGTCATCCAACTCTGTGTCCCTCTCAGTGTCAGAATGGACCTAATTACTCCAACCTTTAGCCCAAATGCTGGAAGTTGATCCAGCCTCCCTTTCCCCAATTGGCAAGAATATTTGAGCAGCTACCTTCTTTTCCCTAAGTTTTTAATAGAGTCGGAGAGACTTTTCCAAGGAGTCTTGGGCCCTGTACCAGCAGCATGGGCAAACCCTGGGAGCTTGTTAGAAATTCAGAATCTCAGGCCTCATCCCAGACCTGCTGAATCAGAATCTGCATTAACGAGATCCCCAGGGGATATATATGCATACCGAAGTTTGAGAAGCACTGTTTTTAGGGACCCTATTTTTAGAAGAACATAAAGCATCATGAACCTTCTCGTGAGACAAAGAGCTTTCTGCCCAGACCTTGGTAGGGTCGGGAGACTGTCAGTACTGGGCTGTCAGGGTGTGGTTGGAGGTAGGAGGGGCTTTCTGCCCTGTTCAGAGCGAGAAGCCTGCCAAGGGAAGAGATTGGGGCTGCTGGTGCCCTACTGCGGAGATGAAAAAGACTAAAAAAAGAACCAAACACAGAAATGTGAGGCTTCTGAAAGCTCCTACGGAAAGGCTAAAAGCTCAGTCGCCAGCTCTGTTCTACAGCCGCAGGTCAAGGAAGTTTTATGAGCATTAGCTGGCCAGGAGCAGCCGGGAAAAATTTAGAAATGATGAAAAGGGGCTCTTTTTGATATGGTGAAGAGTCGTTTTGTAAGAACCAGGAGGGAAGAGGTCATCGAGTCAGAGATTATTCAGAGATCGTATCTAGCAAGGAAAGGCCAAAGGGTTAGGAAGTCACCTACTCACAGCACAATGCAGAAGCAGATCCACTTATTATCTCACTGTGCTGCCTGCATTTAAATGGGAGAATTCTGTGGTTCCTGTGGTCACTGCTTGGGAGGGGCACGTAGGGTTTACTCACCTGCTTATATGAAATAAGCTATAGGAGTGAGTAATAGGAAACATATGCTAAAATCCCAGTTCTGCTGCTTACTGTATAACTTACTAGCAAATTACTTAACCTCTCTGAGCAACTGTTTTCTCATCTTTAAAGTGGAAGTGAAAATACCTATGTTTCGCAGTTGAAATAAGAGTGGAAAAAGAAAGTTCTTCTCATGGTGATGAATATACGGTAAATGTGTGTATTGTCTTAGATTCTTGTATAAAGGAGAATTCACGGGGTCCTCCTCCTGTGTGGTATTCATTCACCCATTTAACCAATAAATGCTGCTGCCTACCCCTTTCACCCTGGAGAAACTCAGGCTGAAATCAAGGCATTGGCTGGCTGGGCTCTTATCTGAAAGCTCTGAGGAAGTGTCTGCTTCTGAGCTCATTGTTATTGGCAGAATCCTATCTCTTGTGGGTAAGGCCCCATTCCTTACTGTCTGTCATCCTGGGACCCCTCTTAGAAGCTGCATACACTCCTATTCACGTGACACCCTCCAGCTTCAAAACAGAAATAGCGTGTCGAGCCCTTGTCATGCTTTGAAGAGATGAATGTGTGAACATCTTTGGCTTCTTCTTCAGCCAGAGAAAGTTCTCTGCTTTTAAGAGTCCATGTGACTAGATCAGGCCCACCATGTGACTAGATCAGGCCCACTAGATCTCCCTATTTTAAGGTCAATTGTGCCATTAACACGCCATATCATATCATATTATGGGAGTGATATCTCGTCAGTGACAGGTCCCAGGGCTTAGTGCAGAACATCTTTGGTAGGACATTCTAGAAATTCATCCTAACACAGCCTCCCCGGCAACCACCCACAAGCCGAAACTTTGAGCCTTTTTCCCCCCAAAGGCTTGTTTGAATAAGCACATATTCATACCTTACTTTATCAGATAGTTACCCATTTTGAGCAAACACTAGCAAATGGTAAAATAACTATAAACCAATCTGAACTACCTTTTTCCGTCATAACCTGTGACACTGTCAGTGGCACGTTGAAACTGACTCTGACCAGTTCTTCTCAGTACCCTGAGGACCAGAGACCTGATATGCATTTGGGAGTCCTCAGTGCAAAGGAACGTTCTGATGAGAGGCCAGCCAGGAAGCCCAGACATGTGTTCCCTAATCCCTTCTGGGTTATTGGTGAGAGATCTCCTGGGAGCATCTTTCCCAAGCAACACAGCCAGGTCCTAGCTGGGAATGTGCATGCTTTGGCAGCAGGCTCAGGGGTGGGGCAGGGGCAGACCCTAGAGCCTCTGAAAGCATTTACTGGCTTGAGGAGCAGCTGCTTGGGATAGGCTGACCCCATGACCATTTAGTAACTGCCACTGGGATGGAAGGAGGAATTGGGAATAGGGGAGACATATGGTTCAAAAGCCCTAGCCTAAACCCACAAGTTCGATCCCGGCTTGTTGTTGGAGAGTTCTCCATTGACAGGACATACAGAATAGGCTAATAAGCTGAGGGTGTAGTTCAGTGACTTTAGGATTCTGGTCTCTTTGTCCCACTGAGAATCCTTAGGTATTCTATCAAAAGAGCCTTCAAAATACTTTCTGTCCCTAGTGAGTTTTATTTTTACTGCAAAAAAAGCAGAGTATATTGATTTCGTGAAGCCTCGGGTATGTTAGAAATTCATAATTAGTCGTTCAGCAAGCCATGATTGAGGACCTCCCCTGTGCCAGGCACTAGGACTGCAGCGGCAAATAAGAGACGAGTTTCCTGTCCTCTTAGAGCGTATAGTCTAATGTGGCCAGACAGACAATAAACAAGTAAGTTAATAAACTAACCAGCTAATTTCAGGCTGTGATTAGTGCACTGAAGGGGACGAGCAGGTGGGACATGGTGGAAAGTGACTCACAGTGGAGAGGCAGAGATGGTGGGGAGGAAGGAGATCCAAGGAGATAGCATGGCCATGGAAGGCCTCTCCAAGGAGGTGGTATATATGTGGAGACTCAAAGGATGAGGATCAGCATAGACCCAGACACAGAAAACAGCTAGGATGATGCCCTAAATGGGAAAGGGTTGATTTGAAGAACCAAAACACCAATCTGTCTGGGACTCGCAAAAATGGGGAGAATGTCAGTGAGGTCAACAGCAACTGGATCATACAAGACCCTACAGGCTGCATAAGGATTTCGTATTTAGCCAATTACAGGGATTATGATTGTAGCTGGATTGCGTTTTTAATAGATAACTCTGGTTGTTATGCAGGGAAGGGTTTGCAGGAAGAGGTCACAGGCAGGAGCAGGATAATGTCTTAGGAGGCTACTGCAAAGTCCAAGGGAGAAGTAATGGTTTTGATCTAGGTTTTGATATCAGAAGGAAAGATGGTGGTGAATTAAATGGATTAGGGTTAGAAGTGAACACAGAGGAGGAGGGATGAGAGGTAGGAAGGAATCAAGGGTGATTCCTGGTTTGGGCTTGAATAGTTAGACAGATGATGGTGCCATTGACTGAAATGGGGAAGAAAGAGTAAGTTTGGAAAGAGAACTCAAGACCTGACTGGTGACTCTGACTAAATTTAAATGGGCCTCATTTGTGGCTTGAGCATATCTGAGGACTTTCCCAGTGTTTAAGACCTGGAAGGGATTTATCTAGCCTCCAGCCCAGAGCTTGTCGCTGACAGGGGCACAAGGCCAGATTTCAGGAGAATATGAGAGCTGCGATCCACGCTACCGCCCTTCACATTCCAAGCCCCTCAATAACCCATTTGGGATCTCGTATCCTATTTTATCCCATCCTTTCTTGACCTGACTTCTATTTTCAGCCCATTCCACCTCTTGGGTCACCAGTTCTGTTCATAGATTTCGCCTTATTTTCTGACTTAATGACTAGAGAGGATCAGATTCCCATATATGTTACTCTCAAACCATCAAACAGGCCACACTGCTGTTAATAATAATTATTGCTACTTATTAAACACTTCCTAGGGAACACGTATTCTGCCAAGCAATGCATTCATTATCTCATTTAAGAACACTATGAAGTAGGGAGTAGTATTCCACTTTACAAATGAAACTTGGAGAGTTTTAGTTCATTGCCCACGGTCACCCAGCTAGTGACAGATGGGGGCTGGATTTGATCCCAGGCATCAGTCTCCATTACCAGTGCCACTGCTCTGAAGGAAGGAAGGCCAAAGTATTATAGCCTTTTGGAAGCTGAGCACGCATCTTAGTGCCTAGCCAAGTGTTTCTGTGTGTGTAGGGCGGGGGAGGGGAGAGGGAGGGATGTGGCAAGTGACAGGATGCAGTCTTTGTTTTTGAAGCAGTGGGTGGTGGGGCCCGGGGTATATGGACCTACATCTGCTTCTACAGGATTGATTTGAGCCAAACGGTCCTCCTGGTCTCCCTGTGAAAGTCACCGCTATGTGACTTCTGCTATTCCAGGCAAGGTTCCCACAGGCCAACTTGCCCTCAGCCATCTTTCAGATCAACATCAGCGATTTTAAAAGTCAAAAAATTAAAAAATAAAATTCTCACTTGTCCCAAAAGCAAGAAGGATGTGGAAGTAAATATTATGGCAGGACCTAAATGTCTGAGCCATTATATGTATATATTATTTCTTTGCTCTCAGAACTGCCCTGGGATGGTATAAGCATTAGTCAACCTGTTTGTATACTAGTTAAATTATCTGTCCGAGTTTCACATAGCACATCCAGGATCAGAACCCAGAACCTTTGACTATAAAGCCTGTGCTCTTTCTAGTCTTCAAGTCTGGCAATGCCACGAAGGCACAAGAAGCCCAGAAGGAGCCCAGTGAGTCTGGAAGGGGACCGGGGCGGCCTCCCTCCTCCATGCCCCTGTGGTATTGGGGCAAACTTTGACCTTTCTGGACCTTTTCACTGTTTCCTCCTCTTCCTGTTTTTTCTGCTGGCTGGCTTGCCTTCCACTCTACTCCTTGCTTATGATACTTATTTTTCCATCCACAGCAAAACAATTCACATCAAGGTAATTGATGATGAGGCGTATGAGAAAAACAAGAATTACTTCATTGAGCTGATGGGCCCCCGCATGGTGGAAATGAGTTTTCAGAAAGGTGTAGTACCCTGTCCTCACACTAACATGAACGTGCTTCTCTCCTCTTCTGTTTCTTCCTTTCTCCAATCTGTCTCCTTCTCCTCCTCTTCCTCCTACGTCTCGGTTCACTTTCTCTTGTTTCCTTTCTCCTTCTCTCTTTTCACTTCTCCCTCTCCTCTTTTTGCTCCCAGCTGTGTCCTAACATCTGCCAGCCTGTCACATGGTATCCATAAGAGGGATGCTCAAGAGCCAATGGTAATTTTGTAAGATGGGGAAATGGATATGGGGAAGAACAGAGAGAGAGGGAGGG
>NW_011888796.1:149471-172261 GCF_000151845.1 Pteropus vampyrus
GATCAGATTCCCATATATGTTACTCTCAAACCATCAAACAGGCCACACTGCTGTTAATAATAATTATTGCTACTTATTAAACACTTCCTAGGGAACACGTATTCTGCCAAGCAATGCATTCATTATCTCATTTAAGAACACTATGAAGTAGGGAGTAGTATTCCACTTTACAAATGAAACTTGGAGAGTTTTAGTTCATTGCCCACGGTCACCCAGCTAGTGACAGATGGGGGCTGGATTTGATCCCAGGCATCAGTCTCCATTACCAGTGCCACTGCTCTGAAGGAAGGAAGGCCAAAGTATTATAGCCTTTTGGAAGCTGAGCACGCATCTTAGTGCCTAGCCAAGTGTTTCTGTGTGTGTAGGGCGGGGGAGGGGAGAGGGAGGGATGTGGCAAGTGACAGGATGCAGTCTTTGTTTTTGAAGCAGTGGGTGGTGGGGCCCGGGGTATATGGACCTACATCTGCTTCTACAGGATTGATTTGAGCCAAACGGTCCTCCTGGTCTCCCTGTGAAAGTCACCGCTATGTGACTTCTGCTATTCCAGGCAAGGTTCCCACAGGCCAACTTGCCCTCAGCCATCTTTCAGATCAACATCAGCGATTTTAAAAGTCAAAAAATTAAAAAATAAAATTCTCACTTGTCCCAAAAGCAAGAAGGATGTGGAAGTAAATATTATGGCAGGACCTAAATGTCTGAGCCATTATATGTATATATTATTTCTTTGCTCTCAGAACTGCCCTGGGATGGTATAAGCATTAGTCAACCTGTTTGTATACTAGTTAAATTATCTGTCCGAGTTTCACATAGCACATCCAGGATCAGAACCCAGAACCTTTGACTATAAAGCCTGTGCTCTTTCTAGTCTTCAAGTCTGGCAATGCCACGAAGGCACAAGAAGCCCAGAAGGAGCCCAGTGAGTCTGGAAGGGGACCGGGGCGGCCTCCCTCCTCCATGCCCCTGTGGTATTGGGGCAAACTTTGACCTTTCTGGACCTTTTCACTGTTTCCTCCTCTTCCTGTTTTTTCTGCTGGCTGGCTTGCCTTCCACTCTACTCCTTGCTTATGATACTTATTTTTCCATCCACAGCAAAACAATTCACATCAAGGTAATTGATGATGAGGCGTATGAGAAAAACAAGAATTACTTCATTGAGCTGATGGGCCCCCGCATGGTGGAAATGAGTTTTCAGAAAGGTGTAGTACCCTGTCCTCACACTAACATGAACGTGCTTCTCTCCTCTTCTGTTTCTTCCTTTCTCCAATCTGTCTCCTTCTCCTCCTCTTCCTCCTACGTCTCGGTTCACTTTCTCTTGTTTCCTTTCTCCTTCTCTCTTTTCACTTCTCCCTCTCCTCTTTTTGCTCCCAGCTGTGTCCTAACATCTGCCAGCCTGTCACATGGTATCCATAAGAGGGATGCTCAAGAGCCAATGGTAATTTTGTAAGATGGGGAAATGGATATGGGGAAGAACAGAGAGAGAGGGAGGGAGAGAGAGAGAAAGAGCAAAAAAGAGAGAGAGGGTGCCAGCCACAGCCCTGAGAGTATCGTATACGAGGCTCTCTGCTTCTCCTGAATGGCCTAATATACAGAAAAGAAAAAGGCCAGATAGTACAGCACCAGGCAGGACAGCACTTGGAAACTCGCCCTGGCTCTCAGCACAGATTTCCATAGGACAGCTATTCTCAGGGCTAGGCTTATAGTCTCTGGGCCTTGACAGTCAGTATATTTAGATTTTGGCTCTGTTTGTGGTTCATCCCATTCCCCAAAAGCAGGCCTTAGGAGCCATCTTATCTGCCAAATCCCTGCTACCAAGGTGTGTTTCTCTTGACCTTGATTGAGCTGAAAGTACAGCTTTGAATTCCAAGTCTAAGTCAAAGACCTACCTGCAGCACTCTGTTTTCCCTATGATGAGCATCTAAATATGGAGGCAGAGAGTAACACTACTGGGAAAGAGGATTCTGACCTGAGTGGAAGCTTCTCCAAGAAGTCACAGGACTCCTCAGAGTAGATGGACTTTTTGCCTTCAACTTAAATAACCCCAGACACCTCAGGCTTCTAATAAGCAAGTCAGAAAATCCTCTTCTGGATAGATGATACTGTGGAGCGGGGAGCTGCTAGTATTTGAGGCAACATTCCTTCCCTGGCAGAATTTTCAATTATATTCCTCTAGGCCATGGAGGAATATAAGAGCAGCTGGTCTCATCCTACAGCAGAGTCCCCGCAGTGGAAAAACAAGCCAGGCTCATATCTCGTAACAGCCCCAGGGTCTGGGGCCTAGAGAGAAATTCCCGAAAAAAATTTCTTGACAACAGTGAGCTTTGTCTTTTCCCCTAAGCAAGTTGTCCAAAAAAGTGCCAGAAAGGTGACTAAAAAATGTACTCTTAAAACACGCATTCACACACACACACACACACACACACACATACACACAAGTCCTGTGCCCAACAAACCAACCCAGATCAATCTACCACTTCATAGATGGCAAAGCTGAGCCTGTCTTTAGAATGGGATCGATATAGCAGAAACTCTGATTAGACATTTTAGGCCATTTGTTAGAATTTCTTTGCCCTTTAGAAAGCATTTAGGTCCCAGATGGGAGAGAGAAAGAGAGAGACACAGGAGAGAGAGACAGAGATAGAGAGAGAGACAGAGAGAGAGAGAGAGACAGAGAGAGAGACAACCACAGACACAGAGACACAGAGAGAGACAGAGAGACAGAGAGAGACAGAGAGAGAGACAGAGACAGAGAGAGAGAGACAGAGAGAGAGAGACAGAGAGAGAGAAAGCCAACCACAGACACAGACACAAAGACACAGAGAGAGACAGAGAAAGAGACAGAGAGAGACAGAGAAAGAGACAGAGAAAGAGACAGAGAGAAAGAGAATTAATAATCAGGGTTCAGTATTGGTACCCACCAACCTCACTGCATATAGTTTCATGTAGGACCAAGAGAAGCCACACGGGGAGGTCCAGGCCCACATACCAACTTCTCCAATGATGATAGTCTTGAGCCAGCCTCATGCCAGTCTTTGGAGGGGAGTGATTTTCAAGGAACACTTGGTTCCCCGATAATTTGTTTTTAAAAGACACGATGCTTTGCTGAGATGCCCAGTAATGAACAGAAATTTCCGTCGCATCGTCCCTTGGGCCCTTGATAATCAGTACCAAAGGAGGCCAGCTTTGGGACACATCGCCCTGAAATGACAGAAGTCCAAAGGTGATTTAGAATTTGATGATTTATATTATTTTCTTCACACTTCCCCAGGAGTGCATCAGCTGTAAATATTAAAGGAGTCCTATATCACATTGTGGTTAATACATGTGTATTTTAGTTTCCACCACAGAAGCCCTGTGAGATAAAGAATGAGAAAGATAATAGAATTCTGCCTTCCTTGCGTTCTCTCTCTCTCTCTCTCTCTATTTCCCTTCCTCGTAAATACCTTCCTTTAAAATTTTTCTTTATGAGGCTCACATTAGAAGTGAGTATGGACACAAGGAAAGGAAACAAGTCCCTAGCTAGGTACCATTGACATATTTCCTGTTGTAGAAGGGCCCTGGGTTATTCCCAATGGACCAGTAGTTTACCTGCCCAAAGAAATGCCACTGTTACCATGTGACACCCAGTGGAATGTGCTGCCCAACTCACTTCCTACTAACCATCAGCAGGATCTAAAACAACTCCTCCCCACCATCAACTCCTTCTTTCTTCCCATTCCCCTGCTGTCCACCTGAATTCCTTCCTTTGCCCACTTTTCTTTGTCCCCCTGGCTCCCTTTCCCTCTCACCCATAAGGACAACTATGATCAAGGAGACAAGAAAACCTAAGACCATTTTTTAAATATAAGAACAATACAATCCACCACAGTCCTGTCAAAGCCACCATGGCGGGACTGAGCTGCATGTGCCAAGAGTGATGGGGGATGATTTTAAAGGCTGTGCTCCAAGCGACCAACCAATCTGCCGACCCAGTCGACACACACTCTCTTTCTTGTTGTCCCTACAGGAAAACCATAAGGGTTAAAATAGTAGATGAGGAGGAATACGAAAGGCAAGAGAATTTCTTCATTGCCCTTGGTGAACCGAAATGGATGGAACGTGGAATATCAGGTGTGAGATTCTTTAAAACAAAACAAAACAAAATAAAACAACAAAAAGAAAGAAAAAATTTAAACAAACTGAAAAGAAACAACAACAAAAAGCAACTATATTTTTCTTTCCCTTTTTCGTCCCTTTTCCTTCTTCCTTTTGACCAACAGACTTTTTTTATTCTTTTCCCTCCTGTATTCTCGCTCTCACCCTGTTTCGGTATCATCTCTGCCTTCTTAGCCTTAGCTTATTTCCAAGTCCTCCTTCCCCACCTTTTGGGCAGTGCTGCAGTCTCAACGTCTTATGACCCTCATGATTTACTGATTCCCACTGTCTCCTGCACTCTCCCCCACAGCCCACACACATACACAATGACCTGTAAATGTGGAAACTCCTTGGTGGGTGGGGAGGAGAAGCAAAAGAAAGGAATGTGATGCAATGCATGCTGGTGCCCCTTCCCTGCCTTCTTCCCCTCCCACCCCTCACTCTCTAGCCTGGATTGAATGGGGGAGGGTCTGAAATGGGGGCTGGGGCCCATGTTGCAATGATGCTTTGACAGTTTTTTGCTGCATTCCCCAACCTCCTTTGCGTGCTTGGCAGGTTATTCACTTGCAGAGTGTCCCATAGGCCTCTCTGCCCTTCATGGAGGTAAGTGTTTTATCTGGCTGTTTCACAGTTGGGTAGACCGTGTCATGGAAAGGTACACCATTTGTCAGAGGCCACAGCTTCTGAAAGCTCTCTGAGAGAGAGAGCTGGCTTCTGAAATAGTCATATAATCTGCAATCCTGAGCTATTCTTCCTCCCTTTGGCATCCCACCCCATCCTATCCCACCTCTGTTCCTAGCCCAAGGTAAGGTACTTTATTCAGGCTACTTTAGGATAATGCAGTCTCTAAAGAGGAAAATTAAGAGTCTAAAAAAAAAAAAGATGTAATTCCAAGTGTGAAAATCTCCCTAGGTAGAGGGCCCTGAAAAAGGACTGACATTGGGCAGGCTCAGAGTATTGACTTAAGGGTTTTCCCATTGGAGAGGGGACTCTAAATGGTGTAGTTGGTGTTGATCCTTGAGAAACAGGTATTGGATGGTTCACAGAAGCCATCTCTTTGCTTCACATCCGCAAATGAGCATATCACCCAGATCCCACAATAACCCTCATACCATACCGGAGAAGTAGCCTCATCTCCTTTCCTCTGGACATGCATCTTGGAATACCTGCCAGGGTGCCACTCCTAAAGGACTGACTATGTTGCAACCCTTGAAGAACATGATTGGAAGCCACTACTCTGAAAGTATTGGAGGAATATAAGTGGGAATGGGTAAGGGTGCTCTTGGGAAATACCAAGAGGAGGACATACACACTCCCCTTCAGGAGACATACGCTGCTGGGTGCCTCATGGAAGATGAAATAATGAGATCCACCTGTTTGTCAAAAAGGGGTGATTATTCTGCATCTACTTTGTATTCACACAACAAAGACCATCATAAAGCCTTTCACCCAAGGACAGACCTAAGAGATCTGGCAACTTCACTCCCAAAGCCTCATTGACAGGACTTCTCAGATGCATATGATTGATCAGTTCTCACTATCTTCTGTGGACTCTCTCTGCAGATCTGACAAGTTCTATGCCCACACTGGTTTGGACACACCTGGTGTTCTAGAAGCAGAAGCCCTCTCCATCTTCTATTACTCATCCTTTCCTCGGCCCCCTAATAAGTTGCTGCCATGAACCTGATTGCCAAAGAGCACTGGAAGAAAGAAAAAATCTCTGGTTCCATTGCTTCCCAGATTGTGGTCTTGCCAATCCTCTAGTTTCTGCCACCAAGTATATGCTCAGAAATTGTCTCAACACCTGTGCCACTCCATCCTCACCACCCTCGTGCATTTGCTCCCCGTCTTCATGATTGATTGAAGGCTGCAGACATATCTAAGGTCATTGTAAACTGGCTTCATCAATTTTCACAGTCCCAACTACCTTGGTGCAAATGAAAGCAACACAAAGGATCACCCAGGGTTGCTGGAAAGAAGACAGTGCCTCCAGACAAGAAGAATAGGTTGGAAGTCTGTCTCTGACTTTATTCCACCAGTTAAGAGGCTCTTCTTTTCTAACTCCCCAACAAACCCCTATCAACAGCAGGACAGAGAGTGACCGAAGGTGAACCTTCAAGAGGCTTGGTCAAATGCAAATGCCTGTGTGTCTATTCCCCACTTGAGAACCCCTTTTGGCTGCACTGGATTCTTTGTCCAAGGAGTTGTCAGCAAAGCCCTGGTGGAGTCTAGTCCTGGGGGTAATGTAGCTAAGAAGACAAGGATTTCATCAAGTCATCGATGTGATATGCCCCCAGATCTTCCCAGGGACCGAGATGCCAAGTTGGACAGTGATAACGGAAAATGTGTATTTCTTTGCATCCTGTTCTATTGTCTATAGGATTAATTTTCAGTTTCTTCAGATCTTCCCATATTTCGGCATCAGATCATAAGGTGAAACGTCACTTTATGATTGCCTAGACTCGGAATCAAATGAAAACCCATCCTGATTTCCAGAATTCCCCGCTGTTCTTGGAGTGAGAAACAGCACAATGGAAATTGCTTTCCATTATCACTGCTACATGGGAGAGTCTTAGGTGTTTAGAACAGCATAGTCTCTGCATGGTCAAATGACAATTGCATTACAAAAAAAAAAAAAAAGAACTGGATTCAAAATAGGAGATTCTACTCTTGGCAAACAAAACAGATTTCAGAGGTGAGATTAAAAGTTTTGGACAAGCTAGGGGAGAGGAAAGGGAGAGATGAATAGGAAACACAGTCGCTCCAGAACAGGGAAAGTGCTGGGATCTAGAGTGGACTTCTGAGAGCAATGCCAGGTAGCATAGTCAAGGCTGCTGGGCCTGGGCCTGGACATTGAAAGTCTCAGGTGGGAGGGGAAAGCACTCTCCCCCAAGAATGGGGCCTGTTTGTGCCTCCTCTTACCACATCCACAGGTTTACCCTGTCAAGCTTCCCAGATGCTTCCAATGATTCACATAGCTATGCTGTTTCCCGCTTGTCCCTGGCATGTCTAGAAGGGATAGACCACTCTCACCTGACCCTAGAGATCAGTAGAAGGAAAGTTCAGCTCCAACTTCTCTCATCAGCAGCAGCAGGAAGAACACCCTGGAGGTATTGTGTTATTCAAAGTTGGGCTACTTGGATCTCACTGACCCATCTAAAACTGATAGGTGGAAAGTCTCAGATTAGTGGAGACAGCAACCAAAGAATGGTGCGATTTGCGCTGACCGCAAGCCCTCTTGCTGTGCTAGGGATGACCCTGGTGTTGGGAAGTACGTCTGAGCGAAAACAGGGCAGCAGAGACCTTTTGGAAGAGCTGCCCCTTTCCCGGCCTACCTGGGAACATTGATGCATTTGGGTCTCTGGTCTCCACTAGAAGTTGGGGTCAAGAAAGGGTTCTTCCATGCAGATCCATAGAAGGAGCAGAATGAACAAGCTCTCTTGCTATTTATCTATCATCTATCTATCTATGTATCTATCTACTTATCTATCATCTATCTATCTATTATCATCTATCTATCTACCTATGTATGTATGTATCCATCTATCATCTATGTATGTATTTATGTATGTATATATATATGTATTTATCATCTATTTACCTACCTACATACATATCTGTGTGTCTACCTGTCATGTATGTATGTATGTATGTATGTATGTATGTATCTACTATCTATCTATCTATAATCTATCTATCATCTACCTATCTCAATGCAATAAAGATATCCCTTGATCCATTACCCCTTTGAAGTCCACATGGGACAAACCAGAAAAAGTCAGTTGCTGCTTATATACCATAAAGATTCTGGATCCACATGTTTCTTCAGCCTATGCATATGGGATGATGGATCACAGGCCTGAGTTGCATTTCTAGATTTTTAGAAGAAACAATTCACAAACACCCTCCCTCCTACTGTTTCCTTAGCAATCGTTTTTAGTCACCAGCTATGCCAGGAGTACTTGGCAGGACATTTCCAGACTTTTATTTGACAAGAGCCAGGGAGTAAGGGGCTGTACTAACCATCAAGATGAAAATTTGATATGTCACAAGAATGTTTTATTTTTTGGACCTTGAAATCTAAAAGAGTTCAGCATAAATACAAATTTAGGGACTATGGACAACCTATGTTGCGTACATCTTTAACTCAGCTTCCTAGTCCATGTAAGGACCTTGTATTTGTCATCTTCCATGTATGAATAACTTTCAGTCTATTTCTGTCTATGAATATGACAGCCTCTCTGGTTCAGAATGTCTGGACACTGATTTAGCCTGTCCTTTCTGGAACAAAAAGGCCACCATTCAGATATGTAGCACCACAAGATTTATAAAAAATATAATTGCCAAAATAGTCAGCAAATAACAGAACTTACTGAACAACTACTAGTTGCAGTGACTTTGCTAGGCACAGGTGATACAAAATGATAGGAGTACATGGCCCTGACATCCAGGCTATATCTATAAAAAGATGAACCAATAAAGGAAAATTCTGCAGGACTTAACTTTCTCACTTGGTCATTTCTCTTTTTTGGGTGGGGGGGACTCAAAGTTCTGGCTGACATGGTAGCCATTTGCGGCCATGGAAATGTTACAGGCACTGGGAGGCTGAGCATGATCTGATTATGAGGTCAGGGATAGAAGATTGAACTGGGCACTGTTCCACTCTTGTACACCAATACTCAGTGCCCTGAGCTTCTATTTAAGCCCCAGGGTCATATTCTCTACTGATAAGCCAGCTACTCTGGCCAGGTCGCAACCTGTACAGTTTTCAAGTTAACTGCTTCTCACTTCTTTACAGAATGGACGTGATAATGTGATTCCTTAGAAGATCACGAATGACCAATTCTGTCTCTGCTCTACCTACTTGGTTCCCCTGTCCTCCTTCTCCTGTCCGTAGCCCTCAGAGTTGCAGGAAAGGCATGGGGGGAACTCTCATAACTGCAGGGCCCTGGTGCTCAGCAGTCTCTGCAGTGGCCCACACCCCTTGCTGCTGCTGCTGCGCATGCTCCAAATGCTGCCTTTCGCATGTGGCTACAGAGCTCTCACCTACTAAGCTCATTGCTTTCCTTATGCTGCTGAAACCACAAAGCCTGGGGACACTTTAGAGATGCGAACTTAATGTTCTTTCCTTTTCTTTCTTCCCCTTGTCTGGTATCCATTTGCAAACAGCGCTCCTGTTGTCTCCAGGTAAGAGGTGTTTTAAAGCCCCCTCTTTTTTACTTCTTGCTAGTGCTTTTATTTAGTTTAAGACCGATGTCCTTTAATTTATTTAATAGAAACTGTAAGCTCAAGTTAAACTGACAAGTTCTCCTAAAAACTCAGAGATTTATTTTTTCACTTGATTTAATCATGAGGAAGTAGGCAACTCCTTGAGCACCATTTCCATTGATGGATGTAGATACAGGCATAGACCGATCCTCTCTGGGACTCGGAAGGGAATTGAAACTTACCAAAGAGATGGTAGGTCATAGACTTCTCCTGAGTCTTAATTCATCTGCCATCTCATATGGGGCAAGAGAGGATGAGAGTCAGAGCTGAATCTCCTAGTAGGATCATGATGGGATTTGAAAGAAAATACTTTGATCCTGAGCAATCCAGGGGAAAATAATCAGTAGCTGCTGTGAGAACATGAAAAGCAATTTTTAAAGAATCTGGAATTTTAATGATCCTGGAGATCTTTCATCTTATCACAGCCAAGGTCTGAATTGCTAGAACTTTGGTTCGTCATTGACACTTGAAGTCACATGTGCCATGAACAACAAGAATTGAGATATTATTGGAGCTGGAGGCAATTGTCTGGCTGGAAATTAAAATTTTAGAGAACTTATTTTGGAGAGATTCTCATGCAGAATCTATATCCTATTGTAGGACATACACCTACTTTAAGAGTACTTCGGTGCAGGCAGAGTGAACTACACAAGATGTCTCAAATTTTGTTAAGAGAACATTTTACGTTGTATAACTTCTTCAAACACATAAAAAAATTAAGGTCATTTAAGAGAGAAGCATCTTATAGAATTCATTGGTGTTCAATGCCACCTATAGGCTCCACCTTGGGTTTGAGAAGGGGCAGTATACATAGTAAGGACATTTGCCTTTTTGGATCCTTAAACAAAAAATATAGGTTAACCCCTACATTTTCCTTTTCTGAAAAAAAAAAAATTACTCCAGTTTCCCTGTCCTCTTGCTTCCTCTTTATACTAATAGTATAAGCACTACCTCCAACCCATATATTCCACTATTCTCCCTGGATATTTAAGTCTAGCACTCCCACCAACCACACGCATATACACACAACAAACATTGTGATTTAATTTAAGTTTCTTTATACTTTCAACGTATTTGTACAAATACCAATAGAAGCTAAAAAAGGAAAAGAAGGTGTCATTTCCTAGATCTTTCAATCTGTAAACCTTTAATTTAGGAGCCCTTGGTTTAACTTTAAATTCACTGGAAATTTTAAATATTTGTTTGAGTTTTCCTGGGTGGACAGGCAAACATGATTAACAATTCCTGGTGGTGAAAGATGGAGAGTTAATATGTTCATTCTGAGCTACACCACCAAGTTCAGGGACCTGGGAGAGAGAGCGCTGGCTGCATTGCCACACTTCTTTCTGAGGATGCCTGTAGAACATTCATGTCAATTTGTTCCTGTCTGGCCTGGCAACTTCTTTGTTCTTTCAATATTTGCTCAATCTTTCATCCTATTCATTCTCATTCTCTCTCTCTCTCTCTCTCTCTCTCTCTCTCTCTCCTCCTCTCCCCTTTCCCTCTCTCCTCCTCTCCCCTACTCCCCCTCTCCCTTCCTCCCTTCCTTCCTCCCCTCTTTCTGCTTCTGTATCTGCCTCTGCCTCTCTCTCCCTCTCCTCATTTTTCTAAATTTGAGAGTTTGTTTAGTCTCTATGAATATCAACATCACCTGCCATTTATTCTCTTTGCTTGAAATTCTGAAGATAGAATCACTATGGTCTTTTAGGTTTGAGATTTATCAGTCTCTCAAGAAATTAACTTAATTTGAATTTAAGGAATGATTGTTACAAAAATAGAATAAGGGAGGAATTACTACCAAACCAAGACATTAAATCAGAGCTGATTTAAATGGAATCAGTTAACAGGTATATGGAGTGCTTCTCTGGGGCTGAAAGAGATCCAAAGATAGAGGATTGGTTATTTGTCAAAGACATTTCTGCAGAAGCTAGATGGAAAAACCAATTGTCACCACAGGGGTGGACAGGTCAGTAGGTTGATCAATATCCTGCCAGATGGATACAATGCTAGATTGATTGCTAGACAAGGGGTTAGACAGGTACATTTATATGTCACTGGAGAGCTCATTATGTTGGTATAAAGTTCTTGTGGCACATGTAAAGTATAACACGGGGGAATTGGGAGGGGGAGTAATACTGTCGCTGTTAGGATAGTCATTGCAATATGGTGCCAAAACCCACAGGCAGAGGAAGAGTACCCATGATTTTAAGAAATCTATGTATTTTTCCAAAGGCTTTTTCTTCGAGTGGCTTGCAGTCTGGCTTCTAGGATCACAGATTTCATAGCCAGAACCCTGGATATTCCCAGATTTACCTTCAGAATTAACTAACAAGAGACTCAGAATTAATGGATTCAATAAAATAAGGCTGCTAGAGGGTATCTGCTAACTTAGAAATATACAGTAGGACATAGAACTTTGAGAAATCATTGTTTCTGAAAGCCGTCACCAACTCGAATGGGAGGACAGCACCATGGACAGCTCCTAAACATTTTGAGATTGCCTTCTATGTGTGGTGCCAGAAGCACTGAGTGAAACAGCCAGCTCGGGAATCTTCTGCACACTGTCTTACCACCTTCAGTCAGGCCAACTAAGAAAACTCTTATATAAAATAGTCTCCCTGCTTGGTAACTTACACCCTTGGCTTATGGTCCTTTCAGTGAATTCCTTTCCTGGCAACCTCAAGAACTCGAGTCTCACACCTCCCCACATTTCACCAGTTCCCAAGATAGAGAGTAAAGAAGACCTTCTTGGCCTCTGACCCAGTTTGTCCTTCAGATTATCCAAAGACTAGAGGATTTCCCTAGGAAATTCACTGTGTGGAATGAAAGCAATTAAGGAGACGAATAAAAGAATTAATTGCATGCAAGAATGTGGACTTGGATGGAAAGATGTTTAAATGAGCTCTGAAAGAAATAGGCTGCCAAAAACAATTTTCTAATCAAAGGGGAATAAAAAGATTCAATCTCTATTTCACTCTAATCCAGAAAACATGCCTTCATGGTAAAGTGATCTTAAAATGAACTCACCAGCTGAAGTGGAAAAATTTTCTAACTGTTCATCATAAGAAGGGACTACTGGTAATTGAGTCAAGATGCTGAGAGGGACACAGGGAATGCTTCAAAAGAAAGTAAAGGAAGATCTTTTTCTGCTGTTGTATTTTTGAACAAATATTTGTGTTCCAGAAGAAATGTGCTTGCTTCTTATAGAAATTCTGAGGAACTTTATTGGAAAATCATGAAGTTTTTGGGGGAAAATCTTCCAAGTTTCTCATTGTGAGGATAATATTCACTTCCATGAAATGTAGGTATTCCTGGAAACATCCCCCCTTTGTCCTTTATAAAAGGGACAGTGCCAAGAGTGTTGGAAATATACATGAATGTGAACCAGTGGATGTTGCACTTGAATTAGATGTGGCTCTGACCACCCAGAACGCTCACCTGAAGTAGCTGACCAGTCAGGCACAACAGTTCAAAATAGTTCCAAGTCAAGAGATATGTTCCCAACTCTTCAATATCTCTCCACATGACTTGGGCACTTTACTTGGTATTTCTCAGGTCTTTGGGTCACATGGCCCACTGAGATATAAAATGGAAAGATTTATTCCAGGTCTACAAGGAACGCTTTCATGGCCTGATGGTCATAATTTGTTCAGCACTTTATAGAAAGAAGCACAAAATTCCCATTTCCAAGAGCTATTTGGTTTATGTCCACTGCCCAGCCTAACACTCTGAGCTTTAGACTTTTAGGGAATAGAGAAAGTGCTAAAGCTAGTCTGATTTTGTTTTGTTGCAGAGGTGACAGACAGGAAGCTGACTATGGAGGAAGAGGAAGCCAAGAGGATAGCAGAAATGGGAAAGCCAGTATTGGGTCAACACCCCAAACTAGAGGTCATCATTGAAGAGTCCTATGAGTTCAAGGTCAGGCCATAAGTGAGATCTAATTGAATAATAGAGTAATGGGGTGGGAGGTAGAAGATGTGGAGTTTAGTTCCAGTTTAACCACTGAATATATGAAATTGAAACTGAACAAGTCACTTGCTCGCCCCAGTCTCAGTTTCCCCATTTGTAACATGGAACAATTAGTGCTGGCTATTTTGTGTCCGAGGAATATTATGAAGAAATATAACAGCTTATGGAATACATGTGTCATTGCTATGGTTTAACTGTATTTTTAAAACAAAGATACTAAAATTTACTACTTCAAGGCAAGGTTCATTGATATCATTATTGTTGTTCTCTATTGTATTACTCTAAATATCCAACATTAGCAGTCACAACCAAAGAAAATGGAAATAGAAGGATTTCCCCAGAAGATATCTCCCAAGGCCATTCCATGTGTAACTTTCAGAACACACGGAGCCCCTGGGATGCAGGGCATCTTTCATTCTCTTGAAACACCAGAATTCTGAATGGTTCTGAGCATTCTAACCTCATGGTTCCAAGTTTTTATCTCCCTGACAGAGTACAGTGGATAAATTGATCAAGAAGACAAACTTGGCCTTGGTTGTGGGGACCCATTCCTGGAGGGACCAATTCATGGAAGCCATCACTGTCAGTGCAGGTAAGAGGTCTCAAGATGGGCACAGGCCTTGCTGGGAGAAGCAGGTAACATCGGAGAAGGAAGAACACGGCCCCATCAACAACCCACCAACTTCTGGGGAGGTCTTGGTGTCCAGTGTTCCCACCTCTAGTCTTAGATGTTTGCATTTTACTAGGTCTCTTTGAAAAGGATCATGGGGTAACTAAAAGAACATGGCTATCTCTGGCTTCGAATCCTGGTTCTGCTGTGTAAACTAGGACAAGTTATCCTCTCTAGGCCTCAATTTCCTCATCCAAAAAGGGAACTATTGCTACCTTTCTCAGAAAAAATAAATAGAAAGATACAGTCTGGTACCAAACATGAGCTCAGTAAATTCTGTTTTCCACCATTCCTTCCTCTCATTACTTTGGTCCTCATTTTTGTCAAATGGAGAACTATTCTGATTTAAAATGTAGGCGTCTGGAGTTTATAAAATCTCAGTATTGACTGGCAGACCTCTATCTGGGATGATTTCAAACTTCTCCTTTGTCACGTACTGACCAATTCCCTCAGTGGGGACCCACAGCACAGCCAGTGTCCCGGGACCCCACAGACATGTTGCAATGGGGATGGGAAGGCTCTCACCACCACTGAGGCCTCCTTGCACTGCCGAGCATTACTGGCCTTGTCTCTTTTCTTGAGCCTTTGTTGTCATAACAACCTACAGGGTCATATTCTTGAGGCCCCAGAGCCACTGCAAAAGTACAGCCAGGAAGAGAGGGCTGCTGCCACCGCTGCTGCCCTGCTTTTCACGTCGCCCACTTCAAATACCCCCAGTGCCCTCTCTGATGACCTTACTTTGCCCCTAAAGAGACAATAATGGAATGTAGGCCACATAATCTAACCCCCTTCTTTTTCAAATGAGGGAACTGAAGTTCAGAAACAAGAGGTGATTTGCACCAGGTTCTAGATTCTCTTCATGGCAGAGCTGCAGTTGGCACCCCAGTGTCCTGACTCTGGCTCTTTCGAAACCCAGCTTCCACGTGCGTGTGCGAAATATTACAGAGGTTGCCCTTGACAAGGCGCCAGCACGCCTCAGCACATCCTCTCCTCCCGGGCTGCTGAATGGGCAAGTCTGCCCACATTTCCTGGCAAGGACAAATGGCTCCCATCCCCACTTGTCTCATGGGATATTTGGGGGATGGCACTGGCTCTCTGGTATGCCTGCCTGATCTGGAATGACAGCCATTCCTCTGGGGACAGATAATGACCAGAACCATGAGGTTATTGCAACAGTCATGTCAGAAAAATTATAAGGAGCCCCACTGGTGTCCAGTGAAAAGTGGGTACCTCGCTGATTACACTTTTCTTCACCTGGGCAACCAAATGCAGCCTGCTCCATTCTCCTCTCTTTCTCCTCCACTGCCTTGTCCCTCTCATGGTCTCCCATACTCTCTCTTAATTTCTTTCCTCTCTTCCTTGTTCTCCAGTCCTCTTTCTCCCACTCTCCCTGGGTGCCCTACATTCAGATTGCCCAGTGAGGCACCCCGGCTCATTTCCCATTTCCCAGCCATTTTCTGGTGCCCAGGCCCTGGCCAATGCCAGCCGCCCAGGAACGAGCTGGAGCCTCCTTCCAGCTGATGATGTTCATGATGGGAGTTAGACTCGACTTTCTCGAGAATGGGGATCTGACCTCTGGGGATCTGACCTCACTGCCCTTTCCTGGGCATGTTTATCTTGCCTCCAGCAGGGGACGAGGATGAGGATGAGTCAGGCGAGGAGAGGCTGCCATCCTGCTTTGACTACGTCATGCACTTCCTGACGGTCTTCTGGAAAGTGCTCTTTGCCTGCGTGCCCCCCACAGAGTACTGCCACGGCTGGGCCTGCTTCGTCGTCTCCATTCTCATCATCGGCATGCTCACGGCCATCATCGGGGACCTGGCCTCTCACTTTGGCTGCACCATTGGCCTCAAGGACTCAGTCACAGCTGTTGTTTTTGTGGCATTTGGCACTTCTGTGCCAGGTGAGAGTGAGGGGTCCTTGGGTTTGCAAAGAGGTTATTACTGGGTTTAAGTGACCCCTACACTTTGCCTCATTATCTTCCTTACCATCTCAGATCTGAGCTTAATAGATTCTCTGCCCCTAGGGTACACAAAAGTCAATCAAAGAGATTCATGGTAATATTACTATTGAAAGCTAACATTTCTTTGAGCACTTTTGATGTATCAGGAACTATGTACGCTAAGCAATTTACATGTTTCATGCCTGTAATGCTCACCAAAACCCTATTCAATAGGGACAGTTACTATCCCCACTTGACAGATGGGGAAACTGAGGCTCACTGAGGTCATATTACCTGCCCGGGTAAGTGGCCCAATCTCTTAACCTCCGTGTTATACGAATAGGCCACAAACAATGTAGTTAAAAGTATGTTGGGGAATCATGACAAGGACATGCAGGCCTATTCGTATAGATATTGTTCTCCTTCCGTTTCCCTTTGGCAGTCTCTGAGGGGCTAAAGATTGGCCTGCTTGAGGATGTTATTGTAGAAATGCCCACAAACATTCTTCCTCTGCTTACGAGGACACCTGTGAGTACCAAGTGTCTCCCAGTGGGACACGGGAAGGAAGCTTAGTGAGCTCTTGTCCTTTCATATGATGTGTTTCATATTCTTTTTTTCCTTACAAACACCTAAAGATGACAGGAACAGGCATGCACTTATTCATTCATTAGACAAATATTTACTGAGCCTAATAACAGGCTTGTGTAGTTGCTGGGGCTATAGTGGGAGGCAAGACAGACAGACATGTTTCTCCTCTTCATATGGAGTTTATAAGCCAGTTATGGAGACTACACTCAACTACTATAATCAAAATCATCTCAATAAGTTCTATGAAAAAAAAGTGCAGATACCGTGCAATTATAAAACAGGGGGACCTGGGAAGTCAGGGGTAACTTCCGAGGGAGGTATATGTAAGCTGGGCTGGAAGGGTGAGTAGCAGTTAGCAGACAGAGAGAGGCTGCATTAGCTCAGGTTCCCCACTTAGTTCAGTTGGGGTCTTCAGGGTGTTTGAACCCTGAACTCCTGCTGGCCTCTCAATTGCTGCAGGAAGAGAGAGCATCCTCCTTAAAGAGGATTAGGCTGAGTTTCATTAGGACTCTGCTAGCAGGACTCAGGGAAACCCTTCCTGGACCAAGAAAACAAATCTTTTTGGAGAGTAACTGAATTTACATCACACTTTAGGAAAACTTCTTCCTCAAACCTCAGCACAGACCAATGGGATTATTTATACACTGGTGATGCAAGAGGTTCAGCTATTATGGAACTGCATCGAGTGGTAGAAAATTATATGGATGATCCAGAGAAGGCTTTGTGGAGAAAATGCCCTGTGATCTCTGTTCTCTAGGCCTCAAGGGGCCGGAACTATCAGAGGGAAAGGAACAGATATGCAAAAAAGGAACAGATGTGGGGAGAAATTGCAGAGGATCAGAGGCAAAAAAGCAAGATCATAGGCAAGAGAAGGCAAGAGGTTTCCTCTGGGAGTTCCGAGAAAACTGGCAACAAGGAGGGAAACCAAGACAGCAGGGCAAGAGCTTGGAGCACTTCCAAGTCCTTGCAGTTGGTCCAGGGAACAGCTGGCAGTCCTAGGGGCTTGAAGAAGGTTTCGATATGGTCTACTCAGCTGATTTTGTGGCTTTGGCTGAGACTCTGGATGTAGGTTGATGGTAGGCAAAGGGCCCTGATGTGAGAGTTTTAGGGTTAAATCTCTTTCTCACTTCCCATGTGACCTTGGATAGATTCCTTGACCTTTCTTTTCCTTACTTCTAAAATAAAAGGGTGGCTAGGTGTCCCTGACAGTCCCTCCAAAGCCCACAATCCATGCCAACATCTAAACTCAAACAGCCTGCAGGGCCCTGTGCTCCATATACTCATCGCAAAGGCAGAGCCCCCTCTTCCTTGAGTCTGTAGCTCACCCTGCATGTCCTTGTCATGGTTCCTCATCATGCCCCCTGTCCCCATAAATCCAGCAGCATGTAGCACAATGCTGAGCCCATGGGCACTGAGCAGTAATTGTCTGTGTTACATGAGAAAAATTCTCCATGTGACAGTTACAGTCAGGGATCTACCCTAAGCATCTTCCCAGGATGTCACGGCTCCCTGGGGAGATAGAACGAGATAGCAAACTCCACTTACTGAAAAAGAAAAAATAAAAAAGTTAAAAGAGAACAATAAACCTACTTGGTAAATCTCAGAACCAGAAAGGTCCTTAGGAATCTTTCAGACTCCAGCAGATGAGGAATAGGAAGCTCAAAGAACTAAGATGACTTGTCCAAGGCCACACAGTTTGTTAATGGCAGAGCTGCCTCTCCTCGGGCTCAACCTGCTGGCCCCAGTGCCTTTTGGATATACTCAAAGGTAGGCCCTCCACATCTCAGCCTCCCACCAGTTCTCATTTGTCTCTGCCCCTTTCCAGATACCTTTGCCAGCAAAGCTGCCGCCATCCAGGACGTGTACGCAGACGCCTCCATTGGCAACGTCACAGGCAGCAACGCCGTCAACGTCTTCTTGGGCATCGGCCTGGCCTGGTCCGTGGCCGCCATCTACTGGGCCTTTCAGGGACAGGAGTTCCACGTGTCTGCAGGCACGCTGGCCTTCTCCGTTACCCTCTTCACCATCTTCGCATTCGTCTGCATCAGCGTGCTCTTGTACCGCCGGCGGCCCCACCTAGGCGGGGAGCTCGGCGGCCCTCGTGGCTGCAAGCTTGCCACGACTTGGCTGTTTGTGAGCCTGTGGCTCCTCTACATACTCTTTGCTAGTCTGGAGGCCTACTGCTACATCAAGGGGTTCTGAGCCACAGCCCAGGCCTCCAGCAGGGCAGGCCCATGACTTCTGAGAGAAGGGCACTTCACCAGGGACCTCTCTGGGATGAGCAGCCCTGGAGAGGCAGCTTTAGGATCTGAGCCCCAGGAACTTCACCCAACCTAGGCCCTGGCAATGAACTGAACGGGCAGAGTCTTAATCAATCAAACGGGATGGAGGAAACACCCACTTTGCCAAGTATTTAATTCAATACAAACCAACATCAGCAACAAATCCACCTCTGCCCATCTCCCCACCCATGTCCCTCACCTATAGCAAAGATCAGAACCTTTCACGATCTTCTATTTCACCTTCTGATTATTCCTGAGCTTCTGCTTTCCTTGGGGGCCGGGTTTCTCCCGTCTGTCTAACTCGATGCATCACTGTTCTCTCACTCAGCTGCCAGGGCATGAACATGAGTCATCGCCATGTGGCTGCTTTGGGGTTCTCTTTTCATTGTAATTATTACCATGGTTGCTTTTTTTTTTTCATCAGGCTTTGCTCATTGTTTGTTCTGTCTTTTTCTTTCTGAAGTTAGTGACAAAGGTGCTGTGAAGGAACTCAAGGTCTGAGCCAACAGATAGAGGCATTAATTTTCAGACACACACTCTTCCACTGTCACCGGGTAACCGCTGTCTCTTGGCTCCATGAAGGTCCTGTCTCCCGTCTCTCTTTTTTTTTTTTTTTCTTTTTTAAATCTGAATTCTTAAGTGGACTGATGATGTTTGGATGGAAGTAAGTTTGTACACGCACGCGGGGCACTAAAGGAGGACAAGGGGCAGTGGCTGGAGCAGGAGGAGCTTCATATGCTTATGTCAAAATCAAATTTAAAGAAAAAGTCATTGTTCTTTTCCTTGCCCAAACCTTTCAAATTCCGTCCCGTGGTGTCAATAACTATATGTTTATCCTTTTGCAAGATTCACCAAACAGGAGATAAGGGACAATTATAGGGATGGAATGTGATGACAGAGGGCAGCTGGGGAAGCAAAAGGGGTTTTTTGCCTTCTTAAGTATCTTTGGCTTTGTATCTGAGGCAGGAGAGGAAGGACGTCCCACTGGTGAGGTCTTTAAGGGGGAAGAGTATATTTAAAATGTCAGTGCTCCCGAGAAAGGTCAGCTTCACCGCCCCTCGTCTGATGCACCGTACTAAGAGGTCTGACTCTATTTCCTGAGGTTACGCAAAAAGCTGGAGGTTTATAAGAAAATAACTTCCATTGCTCCTGGACTCCTAGATCATGTTTGAAAGCATTTTCTCAAGATAGGAACTGGAATTCTTCATCGCTCCCACATTCCTGCTTGTTTTTGAGCCTCCTGAAGCTCTTTTTCCAGCCTGTGGGCTATTTCTTGCCCCAGTAGGAGGAATCTTAGTTGCCATAATCCCATGGAACTTGGGTTTATAGAAAAAGATTATCATGCCCTACAGACCTTTTCCCAACAAATTTTGAAGGGACCTGGCTTTAAAACACACACACACACACACACACACACACACACACACACCACACACACACACACACACACACACACGACACACACACACAACACACATGTGAAATCACCACAAAACTGCCCACAGATCTTCAGGCTTTCTGCATTGACATAAGTGAATTTTTTAAGGGGGAAAAAAAAGAAATTAAAAAAACACCTGTTTAGTTTTAAACACATTTTATAAGAAAAAAAATAACTAAAAAAGAAACAGTGCTCATGTCATAAGATATGTTGACAGTTGCCAGTGGAAATGTTGGGTTGGTTTTTAAAAAAAAATAAAGCTATACTTATATCTCTCTAAATACAGCTTGCTTCTGCCCATGTTTCTTCAGGAGAAGGTCCAGGGGCCACCTCGGGTTTCTTCTGGAGCAGATGCGGTTGAGGCGAAGGTGTTGTCTCGTATTTGTATCTCCTATTTGTAGCTATTGTCTCCTGAGATGCCAGTGCGCCAGAGCCAGTATTTTTAAAGCAGAAGGTACTTCAGGGAAACTCCTGAAATTGTCAAAATCTGGACTTTAAGACACTGGAGGACATAAGCAATAGAGCTGCGATGATTAAAGAAAAGAGAGGTTTTTGTACTAGAAAGGCATACTGGGGCAGGATTCCAGCTAGGCAAACAGTGCCCTGGATCTATTACCAATAGGCATATTCGTTCATTTGTTTAGTGATCATTCATTCAACAAATGTAATTTGAACACCTCTATGCATTGAGCTACATTCTAGTGATACAGGAAAGGTAAGATAAAATTTCTAACCTCGAGAAACTAACAGTCCAGCGGGAGAGGTAAACTTCTTTTAACCAAGGCTCTTTTTGTTACGAGAAACAGAAACTCATTAAACTAGTTCAAGAAATGGAGGGAGGCAGTACTGCAAGGCCTGGTGGGGGATCTCTGGAACCCAAGACAGGAGGCAGAGCAGCCCACAGGAACCTGAAAACCCTCAGGAACCAAGGCCACTCTCCACCTCCCCAAACCATGTAGCGTCCCCCGTCCTTGCTTCCTTCTCCCTCTGGGCCTTTTCCCCTTCCTCTCCCTTCCAAGGTGCTTCCTCTGCTTTGCTTGTCTTATACCTGGTCCAGCACAGCAATCAGCCCTGATGCTATGTCAAGACCTCATAGCTCCATTCCCCCTCCCCCGACCACCACTAACTTGAACATCCCTTTTTTTTGCCTGAGTGCAAATTCTGAATGAGGAGAATGGGGTCAATTTTCCATCCCTAAAGGGCCATTCCTAAAAGGTGGAATCCTTTGTAGAAGGCTGTGTCATGGTGGTTGGGGTGCCTGTGGACTGCTTACTTTGTGTCAGGTGTCCACTCCTGGTTCAAACAACTCAGGTAAGGAGAGGAGGGTGGCAAGCACACTGTATATTCTGTTGCTCTCTCTGAAAGCTAAGTGTTGGGCCACCAAGGTGCAAATAATAATTAGAGTTCTATGTCATGAGCACTCTGAGAGGCATAAACCATGGGAACACAAAGGAAAGAAAGGCTAACAGCCTGGAACTGGGAAAGACGTCAAGGAGAATGTAACATTTAAGAAGGGTCTTAAAGGAAGAATAAATCGTGATTTACCCTGAAGGACAGACAAAAAGCAACAGCGTGCTCAAAGGCATGTGGCGGGGCGAAACAAGATGTGGCATAGTCATGGACTAACAGTAGTTGCATGGCTGGAGCATAGAGTTCGATAGGCACAAAACAACACCAAAAAGCAGGCAGGGAGAAGGGTTTGGCTAAAAAGCTTGTTCAGTTTTTTGCCAGCCACTAAGTTGAAAATGAAAAATGCCCTTCAGCCGATTAAACAGTAGATACAAAATCATGAAGTCCGTTTGTACCCATATGTTCCCCCATTTTAAGTCATTTCTGCGTTATTCAAATATTAGGTTTTTGTCAAAAGAGAAGTTGGGATGAACCACAGAGAATAAGAAAGAGGGTTGAAGACAGGAACTGTGTGTCCTAATCTAGATGCCACCACTGACTAGTTCTGTGTCCTTGAGCCGGTCCAGCTCCTCTCTGGATCAGTTTCCTAAACTACAAATAAGGTTCTAATAGGTGGCCTCTGAAGCCCATTACTTCTGGCTTTAACACTGGGATTCTAGAATATATATACAAAAGTGGCATGGGTGTGTGTGTGTGTGTGTGTGTGTGTGTGTGTGTGTGTGTGTGTATGATCAAACTGCCTGTCAACCTCATCAGACAACATCGAAGAAGTCCTTTTGCAATTTCTTGGCCCTCTGGCCTGTGCACTAGTGTTAAAAAGACCTCGCCAGCCATCGTGCACATGTTCATTTGTGGCACTTTTTACTGACTGAGCTACAACCTTCCCAGCCCCCTGTCTCATTTATCGCTTGGAGTAAGGTTAGCCGCTGGAATAAATTGTATCTCCATGGCTTAGCGAAAGGAAAGTTTGTTTCTCACCCATGTAATAATCCAGTGAGGATGTTTCCAGTCAGCAAGTGGCTTTCTTCCACATCGTGATTCAGAAGCTCGGTTTCCCTCCATTTTGTGGTTCTGCCACTCTCTGAGACCTTG
>NW_011888796.1:173611-176044 GCF_000151845.1 Pteropus vampyrus
TCCATTGTATATATGAACCATAACTTCTTTATCCAATCGTCTGTTGATGGGTATTTAGGTTGCTTCCCTATCTTGGCTATTATAAATTGTGCTGCCATGAATATACCCAGCAATTGCACATCTGGGTTTTTATCCAAAGAAACCAAAACAATAATTGGTAAAGATCTACGCACCCTTGTCTCCATCTTTAATAAACAAACAGCTTCCTCTAGTCTAGGGGTAGTAGAAGGGACCGATGTTGCAGTCAGAGCCAAACTGCTGTCCCTCCCTGCCCTGCTATACCAAAAGGCTTTGCTACTGACATTAAGTTGTCCCATCACCCTTAGCTTCTCCTCGAGCAGTTATCTCCCCACAACACAGCCCCTCGTCACACCTTTTTGCAATGGAATGTACATCTCATCATGCTATTTCCACCTCATTTCACTGTCTCAGCAAATAGATTCCATTATACCTTTACCTAAACATCTCATGTTTTAGATTCTGACATGATGCACTACTCAACATCACAGTAGACACTGTCCTTCCACATTTAATAAACTTTTTCATTCACATATGTCATACCCCTCTTTAGATGTAGCAAATTAAATGTTATCAAGAATACGAAATTAAGGTTCAAGCTAAGTGGATTCTAATTCTAGCTCTACGACAAGCTGGGTGTCTGATCTGGAGAAGGCCACTTAACTTACTGAGGAATTGGATTTTTCATATATAAACATTGGAGCAGATGATTTTCCAGATTCCTCTCAGCACCAAAGTTCATTGATGATGCAGAGGAAGAAGAGATGGATGAATCACAGAGAGTGAGCCCCAGCTTTGTAGCAGGCACTGTGCTGAGTACATTACCCTTGTCTCACTAAAATACTATGGGCACTCTGTGAGAAAGGATCATTATCGCCATTTTACAGATGAAGAAACTAAGAATCAGGCAGGAAAGTGATTTTCCCAGAGCCACACGACTACTTCTTAGCAGCACAAGAATGTATATTTGGATCCATCTGACATTAAAAACCAAACTCTAAACCAATGATTCTCAAAGTATAGTCCCCAGATGAGCAACATCAGCATCACCTGGGAATTTATTATAAATGCAAATTCTCGGGCCCCACCCCAGACTTCAGACCACTGGGCACTGGTCCCAGTAAACTGTGTTTAACAAGCCCTCCAAGTGAATCTGATAGATGCTCATGTGTGAGAACCAGTGTTCCAAACCATGATGCTCTACCATCTCATTCTTTCTCATCCTGCACATCTCATTACACGCTCAAATATGCAGATACCAATACTGCTCCGTAAACACAGCCTCGTCTTTCTATTTGTATATCCAATTTTATATTTAAATGTACTGGTTGCATAATTCTTCCCATATCAACATTTCAGCACATCTCATACATCCTTTAAATATTTTATGATAACTGCCCTCATTCAGGTTTGCAAGGTATTCTAAGCTTTATAAGGCAGTGACTCCAGTCTAGTAGAAGAAACAGATGTGAGAATTAGTGATTATAATAGATGTAGAAATATGTGCTAGGATGGATGTATGGGCAGGCTGTCAGGAGCCTGAAGCAGCAAGCAGCATTGGATTCTGAAGTAGTATATAATGAACAAAGAAGTTAGAGATTCTTTCTAAAAGGAAGTGATGCTTGGATACGAGTTTTAAACATTTGCCAGAAGAATAATTATTGCTATTGTGGTCTATTTGTTTTCATCTTAGTTCTTTATTTAAAAAAAAAAATCAAACAAAAAGAAAATCTTTTTGCCAATTGGAAGATTTTAGGTAAATTCTTTTCTGAATTTATCACTGCTCCCCAGTGATAAATTCAGAAAAGACCCTAAAATAGAGACTCCACAATTTTCACTATATCCCTCCTGAAAGCTCAGAGCTATAGCTGAGTTAAGAACAGGGTGGTTTGGGAGCATTTGAGAGGAAACACTGAAATTCAGACAGGGTGAGCTAAGTTTTGAAGGATCAAGCGCAATTACTTATAGGAGGAAGACAGATGAGGGTGCGCATTCTAGGCTGTTTAGCAATGTTGTATGGAGAAGTGATTGAGAGCATAGAGTGTTTTATTTGTAAAGACCTGGGTTCAAGTCTTGCTGTCTTATTACTAGCAGGGTGACCTTTACTATGTCACCTAAGGTTCTGAAGTCATGTATTTTTCACTCAACTGCATAATTAAGATATTATTATCTACTTTAGAGTTTTAGGGGGTTAAAATATATAACTGATGCAATGTATGCATCACGCTGCCCAGATTTGTAACCACTTATGTTATAATCGATGTTGTTATTGTTCCGGGAGGAAGTACGAAAGGCATCGACCGGCATTTGGCCCAAGTTGATAAAATATATATGACTTGAGGAGTGCACTGAATGTACAAGTAGTAGGGTTTAACTGGACGTACACCACTGAAGTGTGTCAATATCACAGCAATG
>NW_011888796.1:176094-178363 GCF_000151845.1 Pteropus vampyrus
TGTAGAAATATGTGCTAGGATGGATGTATGGGCAGGCTGTCAGGAGCCTGAAGCAGCAAGCAGCATTGGATTCTGAAGTAGTATATAATGAACAAAGAAGTTAGAGATTCTTTCTAAAAGGAAGTGATGCTTGGATACGAGTTTTAAACATTTGCCAGAAGAATAATTATTGCTATTGTGGTCTATTTGTTTTCATCTTAGTTCTTTATTTAAAAAAAAAAATCAAACAAAAAGAAAATCTTTTTGCCAATTGGAAGATTTTAGGTAAATTCTTTTCTGAATTTATCACTGCTCCCCAGTGATAAATTCAGAAAAGACCCTAAAATAGAGACTCCACAATTTTCACTATATCCCTCCTGAAAGCTCAGAGCTATAGCTGAGTTAAGAACAGGGTGGTTTGGGAGCATTTGAGAGGAAACACTGAAATTCAGACAGGGTGAGCTAAGTTTTGAAGGATCAAGCGCAATTACTTATAGGAGGAAGACAGATGAGGGTGCGCATTCTAGGCTGTTTAGCAATGTTGTATGGAGAAGTGATTGAGAGCATAGAGTGTTTTATTTGTAAAGACCTGGGTTCAAGTCTTGCTGTCTTATTACTAGCAGGGTGACCTTTACTATGTCACCTAAGGTTCTGAAGTCATGTATTTTTCACTCAACTGCATAATTAAGATATTATTATCTACTTTAGAGTTTTAGGGGGTTAAAATATATAACTGATGCAATGTATGCATCACGCTGCCCAGATTTGTAACCACTTATGTTATAATCGATGTTGTTATTGTTCCGGGAGGAAGTACGAAAGGCATCGACCGGCATTTGGCCCAAGTTGATAAAATATATATGACTTGAGGAGTGCACTGAATGTACAAGTAGTAGGGTTTAACTGGACGTACACCACTGAAGTGTGTCAATATCACAGCAATGAAATGTGTGTATTTTGCAGGAAAGTGTGTATGGGAGGAGTGGTCGAAGATCAGGACCAGATCAAGAAGTTTAGTCTGTGGGCTAAACACAGGCAATCGTATTTACCCTGGAAGCTACGATATTAGTCTTCTCAGGCTGCCACAACAAAATAACACAGACTGGGTGGTTTAAACAACAAAAATTTATATTCTCACAGTTCTGGAAGCTAGAGGTTCATGATCAAAGTGCCATCAGGGCTGGTTTCGGGTTTGGCCTCTCTTCCTGCCTTGAAGATGGTGACCGTCTCGCTGTGTCTTCACTATGCACACAGAAAGCTCTCTGGTGTCTCTTCCTTTTCTTACAAGGACACCGGTTCTATTGGATCGGGGCTCACACTCATAACCTCATTTAACCATAACCTCCTGAAAGGGCCCATCTCAAAACACAGTCACGTTGGAAGTTAGGGCTTCAGCGTGTGAATTGGCGATGGGAGTTACACCATTCGGTGTTGCTCCCCCACCCCCTGCCGAAGGGCTTTAAGCAGGAGCTGTCTGCACTGTGGAAGATGGTGAAGGTGGGGAGTGGACGGAGTGGAGACCAAAGGCCATTTATAACTGTTGAGTATTGTAGGAAGCAGACGGGGTGGTGGCAGTGGGAGTGGAGAGGAGGGCACAGGGGAGAGGGAATTGGAAGGGGGGTTATGGGACCTGGCGATGAAATGAAGAGGTGGGTGAAGATGACGTGTCCAGCTTTAGGCATATTGAGTTTGGGGGAGTCTGTGGGACACCCAAATGGAAGTGTCCAGGACTCATTAGAGACCTAAGCTGGAGTCTGAGACTGCAACGATCTAGTAGCAAATTTCGAGTGCAGTTGCAATTCTCCTGAACATCATTCTGAACCAAAAATAGCCCACTAGCTGGCCTGCACAGCTTTCCAGTCAAAAATATGAAAACCTCAGATACCAAACAGCCTTGCAGCAACACCTCAGCCTATTTCTAGTTTGCTTTTCCAGCTTGAGATGTCTCATTCCTCCCAACCTCTCTTCCATCCACACGCCCATGCCTTTTATTCTCCACCCATCCCCCTACCCCACCCCCATACACGTACACACACACTTCCCTCCCTCCGTCATATTTTTCCCCTGGAGGCAGCCCATCATGACTTTTCTTCATCAAACGTGATGCTTCCTTAGCACTCTCTCTGCCACTCCCCTGATTGCTTCCTGCCTTTGTCTTTTTGCCCCCTGCACATCATTTTATTCATCTTCTGTCCTCATCTTATTTCCTCTCTAAAGCATACACATCTCATCTTCCCATTTCCTTCTTCCTTTAGCACTAATCATAGCCCCATAAAGTGAATCCCCTCCA
>NW_011888796.1:178413-186786 GCF_000151845.1 Pteropus vampyrus
AACCTCAGATACCAAACAGCCTTGCAGCAACACCTCAGCCTATTTCTAGTTTGCTTTTCCAGCTTGAGATGTCTCATTCCTCCCAACCTCTCTTCTTCCATCCACACGCCCATGCCTTTTATTCTCCACCCATCCCCCCACACACACACACATACGTACACACACACTTCCCTCCCTCCGTCGTATTTTTCCCCTGGAGGCAGCCCATCATGACTTTTCTTCATCAAACGTGATGCTTCCTTAGCACTTTCTCTGCCACTCCCCTGATTACTTCCTGCCTTTCTCTTTTTGCCCCCTGCACATCCTTTTATTCATCTTCTGTCTTCATCTTATTTCCTCTCTAAAGCATACACATCTCATCTTCCCATTTCCTTCTTCCTTTAGCACTAATCATAGCCCCATAAAGTGAATCCCCTCCAAGGAGGCTGTCTACAACCTGTCGCACTTCCTAAAGGTGTATTTGCTGCATCTTCCCATTCTCTATTGGCCCCTTAGCATGTCTGGACCCTTTCCTTTTCTGTGCGTGCCTCCCCCTCCCCTGAAACACACCAGCTTCCTTCCGTGCAAGATCTGCTGACCTGTGTGCAGTAGAGCAAAGAGCCCACACAGGACTGTGAAAGGCAAAGAGAGCTACCCAAAGCCAAAGATAGTTCAGTGGCTGAACCAAGATGAGAAGCTGATCTTCTGACTCCAAGTCCAGGACTCTTTCTGAGACACCTGGGAAATTAACCATACCAGATGGCTCGGTCCACCCAGACTCCAACTCTGTCATCTCAGCTGGTCTCCTCACCATCTCCTGCTGACTCACCACCACCCTCCCAAAGAGAATGCTGCAGAGCTTCCCTGGCCCCCCTGCCCCCAGGCCAACAGTCTTGCTCTGGGCTCTTCAGGGTCCTGGTCTCTGCTCAGTCCATTCCACACCTTTCGAGCATTTTGAAGGGAACTATGTGCAAGAGGGTTAGACCACGCGTTCTGGAGTCATCTCAGCCCAGCAAAGCTCTACCTGGGTCTCAAGCGTGAGCCTTCAGGAAGCAGACTTCTGTCTTTAACAGGGAGGGGGTATGCCTGTAGGGAAGGATTGCTACACACAGGGTAGTGGGGAGAATGAGGGACCTAAAAAGATTGAGGTTTCCATTTGCAGTTACACGTCACATCTCTAAAAGTAGTGCCCTTGAAAAGACCCAACTCCTTCCACGTGCCAGCATTGCAAGGGGTTAAGTAGTAATGGAAATGGGCCACCCATGGGGATTTAGAAGACGTGTTTACACAGCACAGAGGCCTGTGTAAGGAGTGGAGATGAATGGGTCTTCAGGGGTCCTGTCTGACCATCTTGGGGTAGATGCCCCAAGAACGGAGTTTTCTAGGGCAGCAGGCTCAACAGAGTTCTGAGATGATAGAAGCCTGGAGGTCCCTGGGCCTGGGGTTGGTGCCACTGGGGGATTCTCTCTGGGATCAAGTTCTCTTGCATCTGTCACTAATCCCACCATAACAGGAGTTTGAGAGGAATATTTTCCATTTCCCTGGAATAAGTTATTAGGGCTCAAAAATAAGAAAAAAGAGATGTTAAGTATTTCAGATTCTAAAGAACAACAGTCGAGGCCTGACATCTTCCCCAACGATGGCAAGATACTTGACATAGCTCTGCAACTAGCCACCCAGCTCCGCCCCCATCTATAAAAGAAGGCTGGGGAAAAGATAGGAGGGAGAGAGGCAAGAACTACTGGATTGTTTACTCTTCTCCTTGAAGCTGAAAAAGCAAGAAGACTTTGAGAGCAATGCTCCTAGAAATTTAGGCTGGCTGCAGGACCGGCATCTTGTTTCCCTACTGGACATCTGTGATGCTGCAGACTTGCTGATCAGTCTCTTCTACCTAGTGAAGCAAGGAAGGAGAGAGGCAAGAGAGACGCAGAGCCAAGACAGGCGACGCTGAGGATCACCTCGCATCTCGGCACTAAGTATGGCAAGGACGTGTGCGTTTCCCATGTGCGAATGGGCACCCCAGCAGGGAGCCAGGCATGAACCATATTACAGGCACAAAACCAAAGGCAGGGTCCTTAGAACAAAGTGGATGTGGGGTATATTGGTGTGGGGAAGTATGAAAGAGGTCAAGCCAGAGCTGGACTCCTCACAGAAAGGCCCTGTGCAGAGGGGGGGCCCCACCCTAGGACCCCACATGAGCCAGCATTTGGGCACCCGCAGCAGAGTGGGCAAGCCAGCACGAATCTGAGAAGTTTACACAACAAATGAAGAGGGCCACAACTGTTGTCTGTTAGAGACCCTTGTGATTTCCCTTCCCTCCTCCCTACCCCATCACCTCAGAAGAGCTGAGTCTTGTTTGATACGGTGGAGGAGGCATTGACCGGAGCTCCCCTGTCCTCCTCCAAGCAGTCAGGGTGCCAGCTCACTTGTGCCAGGGAAGGGGGTGGGGGGAATCTCGGTCGAGCTGGAGATCGAGGTTTTGTCATTGGATGGAACTGAGCTTGTAAATAACTGAAGTCAATAGGAAGCTATGGGACCGGTCCAAGTTGTCATAAAGGATGCACCACACAGTGGAGGGAAGATGCAGCCGAGCACAGCTGATACTGACCGCAGAGGGAAAGTTTCATATGGAGCACCCAGGGTGCTGAGATTCCTCATCCAGCTATCTTCACCCGGAGTCACTGGGCCAAGATCGCCAAGCTCGCAAGCTCTCAAGCACTGGGGACGTGGCCAGTTTCTGCAAGGCGTCAGTTACCTTAGCTATAGCTTCAGGCAGGGGCTGGGAGCCCATAGGAAGGCAGGTCTAGTCACTCTCCTCTTTACTGAGGGAAGGGGGGAGGGAAGGACAGTAATTTTCATAAATATGATAGATTTGTCAGAAGCAATGTACATAAAATGCACCACATAGACTGGGAGAAGCAAGTCTTTTTTGTTCTTTGACAATGTAAAAATTGCAAATTCGCAATCAATGTGGGAAAGAAAACACAAAGATAATCTACGTCGTCATAGTCACCAGAGTTGCTCACCAAATATTCTACTTTTGGGTACTTACCAGCTGCCTTTGAGTTAGGTGGGCCCGTGGGATGTGCTTCGGCCATTGACATGTAGGCAAAGTAACAGAGATCACTTCCAGATGGAAGCGTTAAGAGACAGAGTGCAATTAGCCATGTTCCTTTTTTTTTTTTTTTTTTTTTGGGCTCCATAATCATGGAAGACGGAGCCTCTCTCAGCCTGGACTCTCTGAGCGAGGACAACGAAGAGGAGCGCTCCCTCCTGGCATGTGATGGTGTGTTTGCTGGAGTAAGAACTGCGATGGAAAACCGCCTGAGGTTGAGAGGGTGTGTGTAACCGCGGCTTGTCCTGGTCTCTCCCGACTGATGCCCATGAGCCCATCAGCAGTGCGCCCTCCGTCTGTGGAGAGACCACACCCAAGCATTCCTGCATCACCCGTACGAACGACCGGGGCTGCCCTGGTCAGGGGCGCCACGTACGGGATCATGGACCATCGGCCAGCGTCAAAGATTTGGCTAGGAAGACACCAGGCAAACGGACCTCCACCTTGTTTAAAGAGAGCACCTTGTTAAAGAAAAAAGAGGTGGTGCGGACAGGAGGCCTGAGGCTGTGTTGACGAGGTATTGGCTGAGGCCAGAGTGCTCGCCCAGAGTTGACGAGAAGTAACAAGAGATACCTGTGCCCTGTACTCAGCACGGGCATTTAGTAGGCAGGCATATCACCAAGGTCATGACCCTTCTCCCAATCAATTCATGAAAGTCACGCAAAGAAGAATAGTAATCCAAGCCCTAGCACTGAGAGCTTGATTTGGTGGCACTACATGAAAAGGGTCACGTTTTGTCCGCCCTCACCTATGCAATGGGGGGAAAGCCAAATACCACAGACCAGAAGATCAGGGTGCCTGGGAAGATCAACCTCCTAGGCAGGCACACCTGTAGCCTTGTGGGTCATTCAGGAACTTAGGAGTAAATGGCCAGGTGACCAGCCTGGGTCTCTCCGAGTGTTTTCTCCCAGGGGGTAGGTGCTGCCAGCTTCCCATCTCACCCAGATCCTCTTGGGAAGCAGGGAAGGGTACCAGCCTGGAGGCCCCTCCTCTGATAGCATCATAGGGGCCCTGATAAGATGCCTAGCCCCAGAAGTGGTTATCTCGTGACATCCGGACTGAAAATATCCCCAGTCTTCCCCCTCCACACAGAGGCTAAGTAAGCATGGCTCAGGAACCTGTTGGTGAAGGAAAAACAGGATGACTTGACTCTTGGTCTTGCTGTGGAGAAACCAGATTTTTTTTTTTTTTTTTTTGGAGAAAGCAGAGGAAAGCCAAATGGGCTGCAGGCTGCCCTGTGGTCAAGTGTGAGCTCAGACCTGCCCCCTTCCCACACCGGCCTGGGTCTCTTTGCTGGAGGCCAAGTCAACCCCAGGTCTCCTGATGAGGTCGTGCATGGCCAATGCCTCCCTCATCTGTCTTCCCTAAATCCCTAAAGCCTACGATAGGCCGCTCTGCAAATTAGTGGCTTTTAATAAGACCCTAAACTGCTCAGAGAAAAAAGGTACTCACAGCTGAATGCAAGCACCCGAGGTCCAAGCTGGACAGGAGGGAGAAGGTTGCTGTTCTAGCCCCTCAAGGAAGGCAGCTGGTGGAGGGCGGGGGGGAGTTGGTGGAGTTCTGGGCATGGACTCAGAAAATCTGAGGGTGATTCCTGGCTCTGCCTTTCTCAGCTGGGTACACCCAGCAAGTCACTGAACTCCTGAGTTTGAATCCACACATGTGAATGGGCTGCCTGTCTCGCTGGGCTGTGGTGAGTATTAAATATGACGGGGCCTGTGACACAGCAGACAGAGTGTCAGCACTGGAGGAGGGACGTACGTGACCACATTCAAGGGCTTAGACCTTTTCCCAGGAAAGCTTAGCTGAAGAAAGGGATGGGGGAGAATTTTTCAAGGGGAATCACCTTCTGTTCACCTGCAAATGACAAGGGGTCAAAGTGTGGCAAAAGGAATGTGGGCAGGTTCTCAGTGGGTGGTGAAGAAGCCATTTCGTGGGACAGCTGTGTATAGAGAAAAGGGGCAAAAAGAAAAGGTGCCGGGAGCACTGGAGAAACTCTAGAGCCTCTCGTCTGCTGCCAGTCCTCACCCGAAGCCCTCCAGGTCTGAGAATCAGACCAGCAGCCTCGGCCTGAACATGCACGCCACAGACTGGGGCACAGATGGCATGAACCCCATGGGGCGTCTGCTCCCTGTCTACAGCTGCTTCCCAGCCTGGCTCTTGTGATCTGGGTCTTGTGGCCAATGCGCCCACTCCCACCAGCCTGAAGCAATGGGATGGGCTCTTCACAGCAACCCCCCTCCCCGCATCCTGCCCCCAAAGTGCTGCCAGCGACATTCCAGTGACGGTGGGGACAGCTGCATGGGTGGAGGTAAGAGCGAGCATTACAAAGAGGGCACAAACTTTGTAGGCAAGGCCCAAGGGGCATCACTCAATGTCCTCACAGCAAAGCACAGTGCCACCTCGTGGCCACCTTTGGGTTCCCTTCTTGTCCAGCAACTCGGACTTCCCAGGGATGAGAGTGGAAGGCACCTGTGGCAGGGGAAACAACCAAACCTTTTAGGAAATGAAGTCTTTCCTAAAAGCTCCAGAGGAAGCCACCCAAACAAAGAGGCAACAGCCACCAAGGTTTACCCATTTTTATTTTTTATAAAACAAGCTACAAATAGTCTTCCCTGCCCCGCTCCTCACAAAGGAAAACCACACAACGCAGCCTACACACACGAGCACGAAGATGCCTGCGGCAGAGTCCACTTCTCCTTGTTGACGTGCTCCCTCCAGGCTATGGAAGGGGCTGGGCTCTCCTAGAAGGCCCATCCAGCTCCAGTTTTCCCGGTTCTGCAGGCCAGGCACATGGGCGAGGGCTCCCCTCCACCTTACCCTGTGGGTACGGGGCCTCTGGTCCTCTCCGAGACAGGCTCTAGGACTTTTGCTGGAACAGCAAGAATCTGCAGATCAAGTCCCAGAAGGGCTGTGCTTCTCCCTGAGGGGTCTTCCCCTGAGCTGGGCCTTGAGGGGCCTATGCTTACAATGCCAAAGCTTTCCAGACCAAGATGAGATACATGATCCACAAGGTGGCTGCCCCTAAGGGAATACTAGGACGAGACACGAGGTGAGGCCAGATTCCCAAGAGCAATCCGACAAGCACAGTCCTGGGGTACTCACCCTCCCTCGCTGCTGCCACGGCTGCTCGTGGGAAGAGGCTCTAAGTGTCAGTTGTTCTCTGTCTGAATGGACATGGTCACCTGGGCAGAGGAAGCTGTGCATCTGACCCAAAGGCTGGGCGGCCCCCACTGGAACCCTGGCAAAACATCTGTGGAAAGCTGGGCCAGGATTTTCCCCTAGCTGGGTTACTATGCCTGCATTTCCCAGGAGGCAGAAATAGGAGGCCCAAGGTCAGGGTTGCTCTGGAAGTAGCCTCAAGCCTGGAAGCACTTAGCGTCCAAAGGAACAAGAACAGCCTCAGTACTGGGCGACACAATATAACCATTCAGTTACCAACGAGGCTACCAACCCAGTTCCTCCCACAAAGGATGGCAGTGGCAAGGGGACACGAGGAGGGGGGATGTGGAGTGAAGCCCGGTCTGACCTGGCGGCCTTGAGAGGAGACTCGGAAGCTTCACCTGTGGTCTGCAGGTGAGGAGCCTTCCTGTGGGCGCTACACTCACCAATACTGCTTTCTGTCCTCTTCCCTCTGCTGCTTAATCAAACATCTACTAAGTAAAAGGCCCCATGGTGTGCTTTTCTCTTCTTTGCCACCCCTCTCATGCTTTACACGGAGTAGATGCTAATGTGAGTGAAAATGTTTCAACTGACCTAACGCATATCCTCTGAAGATAGCTGCTCAGTGGGTCACTAGGAGACCAGTGTACCCACCGTTCCTGGGCCGCTGGGGAGTCTGCATAACAGGAACACGTAGGCGTGGAAGAGCCGGTGCCTGAGCTGGCTTCTGCCCTCCCTCCAGGGCACCTCCCATCTCTCCCCAACCCAGCCTCCCTCGAGAAAGTCAACCATTATGTGGCTCACCAGCCTCGATGGCTGTGCTGTGGGACAACGCCCTCCTCCCGCTAGAAAGGGACTGAGGAGGTCCGCAATATAATCGCGGGACTCCCCTGCATACGCACCCAGGGGGCAGTTTCCAAACAACATGCAGGTGGGGTGGGGGTAGAGTCCTGGTTTCTAGAAAGCTGGGCCATCTCTCCAGAGCTCCCGCAACCCAGAGCAGGGAGAGGGAAGGGAATAAACAAACAGAAATGCTGACGCCTGTACAAAAGAACTATACAATTTACATATATATTTATGTACAGTATATAAATCTCTTTCTTCTCAGTCCCAACAACACCCTCCCCCACAAAAAAACCTAAAAGTTGTCAGTAGCAGATCCAAAAACTTACAATAAAAGAGAATAAACAGTCTTTCTTCCCTTTCCTTTTCCCACTGTGGTATTAGATATTGGTGTTTACAAATGAAACCAAAAAGAAGAAAACACACAAATAAGACTTATTAAAAGTGCAAACACGGTGGGCTTCACTTATGTTACGTGGGATGTGGCTGGGCCGTGGGCAATGTAGCTCAGGTGTCTGATGATCTGTCCTGCCTCCCTGGTCTTTCCACCTGCCCTTTGGTTTTCTGCTCCTTAGACGAGGCGTCCTACTGAGAAGGGAAGGTACATAAGCAAGAAGAAGTTAGAGTTGGGTTTATGAAAAAATCCAACTACATTTATCTATTTCCCCAAAAGAGCGGCCTTTTCCACCTGCTGTTAGACATGGGTCTGGGCCAGACACAGTTGGCCTAGACTTGCAGGTAAACCCACGTTTCACCAGCCTCTCCTTTACCACAGGAGGCATCTCAGAGGCAACCGGGACAAGTTTGGCATTTCAGAGAACTAGGCTTTGCCTTGTAAGCACATTGAGGGTGTGCACCCTGCACAAACCATACTTCTCCCAGGTGCCAGCCTTTCAACCTGGGGCAGAAGTGGCAGGTGCTTGTTTACAGGTGGGGATGGCAGGATCCTCATAGCACTAACCAATCTTTCTTTTGTGTCCTCAGGAAAAAATGTGAAAATTGAAGGCTAGATAACTTGTCCAATCCCTCCACTCCCGCTACACTACTAAAGCTGCATGAGGGGTCCCAAAGATGGGACCCCAGAAAGAAGCCAACTTACTGAATGGGTTTGTGCCTGCTCGTTTTCCCTTGGAAAAGCTTCCAAGACTACCACCTGCAACAAATAGGAACATATGACACTCGAGCGGCCTCGACCCAGAGTGCTGGTAGTTTCTTCTATACCTGGGTCCCTGTCCCCTCTAACCTCTAGTATGAAGAGTGCACTTGGGGAAGAG
>NW_011888796.1:187823-192363 GCF_000151845.1 Pteropus vampyrus
TAATCTGTTCCATCCAGCAGCTGCTTCTCTCAATGATAAGCAAAAAGATCTAAGCATATGCAGAGGGGCCGACCGCAGTCCCTGCCCCCAAGCTGAGACTCGGGAAAGATAACGTACAGCGGGCAGTAACCAGCTTTCCCTCGTGAAGGCTTACTATGCTAATCCCTTTACCTAAGTCATGTCACTGAATCCTCAGAGCAACTTTCTATGAGAGTTATAAAATGATCAAATTATCCGCATTTTAGGATGATGAAACCGAGGCTTAGAGATGGCATAGCTTTTATGTAGCGAAGCAAACTCAGACCTGGCTCTCTGCTTCCAGGACCATCCTCTAACCACCAAGGGGAGAACATACCAGAACCTGGCAGCATCCTCGGGCAATTCAAAGCGAGAGTTGGCATTATTTAAAAATGAAGGAACTAGTCTCCACCCTGCGTGCCTCACAGGATGGTGACAGTGATCCTGATGAAGGTGCTTTATAAACTGGGAAGGACCAGTTAAGAAACAGGCCCCAGCCCTCAGAATGTCTGGCCTTTTCACGCTATAGAGAATTCACCTCCCCAGTGAAGAGTCTGGTTGCTAAAAATACCTGTGTCCAGGAGGCATTCCCAAAAAATTAGGTCCCTCACACACCGGGTCCTCCCCTGACCCCTTTTCTCCCCCTACCTGGCATGCAAGCCCCTCTGAGCCCACCAGAGGGCACCGCGTGATACCAGATGACCAAGGCATGGGCTCCATTCCCTCCCTACATGCCATCTACCCAAGTGGCTTTCTGCTGGTCCCCAGAGCAGAGCGACCAAGGGACACTGACTTCAGCTCATGGGTGTGTTCCTCTACTACTACTAATTTGCTTTTGTACATTTACCACAAACCAGCTACTGGGCAAAGTTCTCCACATGCACCATCTTGTTAAATCTACACACCAAATCTATGAGGTAGATAATATCTCCATTTTGTATAAAGGAAACCGAGGCTCAGAAAAGTTAGGTAACTTGCCAAAAATTACAGAGCTAGTAAGAGGCAGAGCTGGGGGTTCTCTTCAGTTCCTATGCATCAGCTGGGATCGGCAGACATCTGGTGCCCGGCAAGGCTTCCAAGGAAGGTTGAGGAGCCTCCCCAAGCTCTGTGGACCCAAGGTCTCCACACGCAGCCTCCCTCGGGCCCATGTGCTGCACAGACCAGAACTACAAGCATAGGGCCAGGACCGAGAACAGAGTCACTGCGGACCTCTGATTCCGCCCCTGCTCAGAGCAGACGTGCTCTTGGGTGGCCAGGTGTCTACACTAACCCCAGGTGGTCTCTTTCCAATATTGGCACTCTGCCTGTGCTCTGTGAAATGCACAGGTTCCAAATGTGTCAAAGCATGGTGTCACCACAAGGGGCAACCCCCTCATTCATTCATTCACTCATTTGACAAGGGTCTAATGGATTGCTACTAGGTGCTACTCACTGTGCTAGAGGTTAGGAATTGAAAAGATACAGTCCATGGCTTCGAGAGTGAATCAGAAAAGTAAACTGCAATACATCGTGATAAGTACTACGGACAGAGGCAATAATCCTCCTGAAGAATAGTAACATTGAAATTCTATTGAGTTTTTTCAGCATCTGAGGCACTATGATAAATACTCTGACTTATTGTCCCACTGAATCAGCACAAGAGCCCTGTGAGATGAATACTATGGCTGTTCCCATTTTACAGATGAAGAAACTCAAGCCCAGATGGTTGAGTGGTTTGAATGTGGTGAAAGAGCCAGTCTGGCAGAGGCGGAGTTTAAACCACGACAACGCCCTACGTCCTGGAGACTCAGAGTGCTGTGGGAATACAGAGAAGCATCCTCATCAGATAGCAGCACCCAGAGTGATGAGGTCACTCACCCCAGAAGCAGGGCCAGAACCCAGCAGTGGCGGGGGCAGGTCCTGAGACTGGGTGCCTCATAGTAACTCAGCCACTGCCCGTGCTGCCCTCTGGGTTTACACTGTCAACCGAGGGTTAGAACAAGGAACAGCCCTTAGGTCTTCTCCTAAACAATCTCGACTTTTCCAAAGCATCCATTTCAAATAAGTCAGCATCACCCAAATCAGTATCTTAAGCCCAGACCCTTCACCTGCATTACAGACCCACTCTTCCTGGGGATGCATCCAGCTCGACATGTCCTAACCATACTCATCATCCCCCGATCCATCCCCCACACCCGCTCCGCTCCCCCTTCCATGTTGCCCGCCTCAGTGAACGGACCCACCCTCCAGCCGTCCAAATCAACCTTCATCTTTATGTCCACTTAGTCACCAAGTCCTGCAGTTCTACCTCTCTCTTCATCCCCACTTGGGCCTCCATCACCTCCTGCCCGGACAATGCCACAGCCTCCTGTTGGGTACTATGCCTTGCTCATCTCCATTCTATTTCTCACACTGCAGACAGAATAATTTTAAAGCAAAACTGATCCTATAGTCTCTCAGACTGAACCCCTTCGGCCACCTCCCACTAACCTCACAAAGTCAACAATCTTTCACCTGGCCTCCCGCCACCTCCCCTCTCCTGCCGTCCTCAAAGACGCTCGCATCTTTCACCTCCTCGAAAACCGAAAACCGTTTCCTGCAGCTTCGCTCTTCAATTGCCTCAGCTGAGAACACTCTTCCCGCCCCTGACCTCTCTGCTTCGCTCCCTCCTACCCGTCCCTCAGGTATTGTTTAGACCAGGGTTGGCACACTTACCTGCAAAGGGTTTAAGAGCAACTACTTTAGGCTTTGTGGGCCACGTGCAGTCACTGTCATTTCTCCATCATTTTAAAAAACACATCCCTCTAAAAATACGAAAACCATTCTTGCCCACAGGCCATGTAAAAACAGACCATAGAATAGATGGGGCCCACGGCCAGGGTCTGCTGACCCCTGGTTTAGACACTGGTTCCTTCAGAAACGTTTTTTCTAAGGCTGTCTGCCCCAGGGCTGATTTAGATGCCTCTACGTGTATTCCTACAACACTCAGCATTTGCTTGCCTGTGACAGAGAGAATTAGGTGTTGACCGGAATCCACGCTCTCCTCCTCTTCCTGGGCTTCCAGCCTTCTTTGCTGTTGAGCATGGTCTAGTGACTGAGTTCTAGCCAGTGAAATATGAGAGGTAACCGTGTCACAGGCTGACCCAGAACTGCCCCGCGCCCCATCTGCACTGCTCCATGTTTCACTCCAGCTGGCTGACTAGGGATGAAGACGATCCCCAGGGTGACCACATGATGAAGCCACATGATGAGATGGCAGAGTCATTCTCAGCCTGGATCTTAGAGTGACTGAATGAAGCAATCCCCACTCCTTCCTTCCTCTACACACACACACACACACACACACACACACACATTCTGACCTGGAATCATGCTGAACTATTACATGGGCAAAACAAACAAATTTCCACTGTGTTGAGACATTACATGTGTGGGTCTGCTTGTCACTGCACCTGGCCTACACTAATACATTCTCATAGCACTTATCACAATGAATGTACGCACCTGAATATCTGTCTCCTCTAGACTGAGAAAGGATAGGGGCCTTGTCCTTCAATTCCTCTACTTTATCAGGCATCTAGCACGAAGCATAACATACTCCCAGGAAATAGTTGCATAAATGAATACCTGGGGATCCCATCTGTTGGTCCCTGTGCCCAGTGGGGCAAGTGCTGGAAGGCCAGGAGCACAGGGACAAGCACTCACCGTCCTTGCTCACACCCAGGCAGCCCTTCAGCTCAGGCAGTGAGATGACCTTGTCCTTGTTCAGGTCACAGTAGTCGGTGAAGCGCCGGGCACATTTCTTGGGCTTGGCTTTCTTCTTCACGTAGCGCTTGAAGGGCTTCATCTCTCGCTTGTTAATGTCATTGCTGCCGTTGCTGTCCAGCTGGCTGAAGTACCAATGCACGACTCGCTCCTCCAGGGTGTGGCTGGGGTCTGGCTCTGAGAACCTGGCCACAGGCAGATACCCCCACCCCAGAAAACAGGGCTCAGGATCCTGAAGATGTCAGGTGTCAGGGCACTAGCACTAGGCTGCTGGGAACCAGGTAGAAATGGCTTCTCCAGCCAGAAAACTCCCAGACCCACCCAGCCCGTGGAGGAATCAAGCCATCCTCTCCAACTTGAGCCTTAAGACTGGACAGTTCATTTCTCAGGGGTCCCTGAGGAGGCGGCTCTCATTACCTGCTACCATAGCCAGGAATCTTCTTGTATAATACGAGTGCTCGAGACCTATGGGCTGCAGTTAATTCACCTGAGAAAACCACGGCTGGGATCCGAATTGTCGCCCTCCCAGCCTAGCGTGTGCTGCCAGACGAGCAGGTCTCCACACACAAACATGTACAGGACCACAGGAAAGGGAGCCCCGAGCACGTGCCGCACGCCCAGCACCGGGCCCACGGAGGGCGTCCGACGTGAGCGGCGTGGCCCCTGGCCTCGGGCTCACCGCCTCAGCGATACAGGGGCGAAGCAGCGAAACTAGGCGGTGACACTTCATCACGAAGCGTGACGTCCCCATGCTCTGTCACTGTTGCGTACCGAGGGC
>NW_011888796.1:193628-196173 GCF_000151845.1 Pteropus vampyrus
GCGTCATGTCTACCTAGAGACTGGAATAATAAAGCCTCAGTTGCTGAGACGGGAAGGGATGAGGTCATCTCACCCTGCCGCCCTGCCAGGAGAGGCTCGCTGCCTCCAACACATGTTCCTGGGGCTCCTGCCAATTCTGAGCACCCCCATTGATGGAGCCCCCTGCCTTCCTTGGGGTTAGTTTGCAGCAAGAAGCCTCTCTTCTCCCCACTTCACAACCTTTAAGAGTTTCCTCCCATGTGGAGAGTGACTGCCATTTGGCCCCTGCTCCCTTTCCCCTCGTTTTCTTCTGACTCCCCCTTCCTGCCCTACCTCCCTTGTCCGGAGAACCATGTTCCTGACCTCCTTTCTCCCAGCAGGACCTCAAGCCCAGAGGAGCCACCACTTCCAACTGCTGGCCTCCCCCGTTCCTCTCCTGACCCAACCCCTGGAGGCTCCAAGGACCCTTCTCCAGGAGAGGTCAGAGAAGCCCCTCCGAGCGGGGCCTCTGGATCTCTCCAGGACTGACATAGGCCGCAGCCTGCTCTGTGCAGCCTGAGGGTCCTCTTTGCTCTGCTCTGAACTCCTGTGACCTTCAGAAACCCACATCTGCCCACCCCACCCCAGAGCAGAGCCCAGCTCTATGTGTGAAGCTGGCAGTGCTAGGATCCTACTTTGGAACCCAACACGTTGTCCAGGCCAAACTCCAAATGAATTTAAAGTGAGAATTTCTTAGCTCTGGAGGGTCATGGACCCTTCCGAGAACCTAAACAAGCTGTAGTCCCTCTCTATAGGAAAATACACACGCGCATAGAACTCTGCAGATTTTAGGGGTTTATAGGTCCCCCTAAACCTCATCTAAGATCATAGACTCAGGTAAAGAACCCTTGATCTAGAGGGAAGGAGACTGTCACCATGTCCCAAAAGAATGTGTAAGCACGAACCTTCTGAAAGATAAGATGAGACAAAAGACAGTGACAGGCAGAGGTTAAGGAGTAGTTTCCATATTTCCAACAAAATGTAATAAAAAAGAAGAAAAGAAAAAAGAAAACTCCTGAAGGCATCTGGTTTAAAACTCTGTAAATCAAAATCAAAATTTTGGCTTCACAATAGCCTTAAGTCCCAGACCTACCATGCTTCATGTAAGATCTAGTTAAGACTGAACTCCATCGGGAGTCCCGGTTTACCCAAGCCAGCAGTGGACATGTGTGAAAGGAGAGGCAAGAGCCCTCCGTTAACTAAGGAGATGCTAAGACTTTCCCGGCAGAGTGCTGAGTGGGTGGGGCAGGAGGGCCTCTCTGAGAGTTTCCAGGAATCTCTCAAGCAGTCTTGACTAGAGCCCTTCCTGTCATAGTTAAGACTCCCCCAGTTTACCCCTCCCCTCAAAGCCATACCCCACTGATCCCTCTAGCTCTTGGAGCTTTCTAGAAGTATCCTTTAAAAACTTTGGCAACTTGCACTCTCAGCTCTGGGCTTATACTGGCATCGAACTTCCAACTTCGCCGTCACACCTGCACACATAATCCCCACCGGAGGTCAGGACTTCTGGAATTCACAGCTGGTCCTCAGTCAAGGGCTGGAGACGCTGCATTACTGGGTGCAATGGTCTCGCAGGTCCATGCTATGAGCCTCCCTGCGGGTGAAGTTTCACTTCTACGAAAAGAGCTAATGGGCTATAGAGCATCCAAGTTTCCTTGGATATGGTGGGAAAGATACTGTAAAATGTTGGTGCCTGCCCTGCCTCTGGGCTGTGTCAGTGGCTGTCTGTTGACTCCTGCCTCCAGGGATGAGGAGACCGACTAGAGCCACGGCCCCACCCTGGACCGGCCTCCAGGGGTCTTCTCCCAAATCGAGAGGTGGCAGGTGCCGCCTTTCTCCAGCACTTTCAGTTTTGCTTCTGCAGCCTTGGCTGCAATGCACGGCTGGAGAGCCAGCTCCATTTACCACAAGGAAACTCGCCTCGGCCAAGATCTTGGGCCCAGTTCTGCTGTCCCAAGCAGTTTTAAAGAAGGTGAGGTGGGAAGGCCTGGAGGCACTAGCCAAACCAAGCAGACCAACTGAGCTCCATCTGGAGTCGGGTCCAGGCCCCGCCAGCTGTGCGGGAGGGCAGGGCTGGGAAATGCCAAGTCAGCCACATTCCAGCCTCTTCCTTGCAAGGCCGTCAACAAGTAACCGCACTGGGCAGGAAGGAGGAAGCCACAACACAGGCAGTCTCTCCTTTGGGGACCACGCGAAGGGCCAGGAGGCTCAAATGGCCCGTCCCACCTCCCCTCAGAGTAGCCTTTCTCTAGGGCGAGCAGAGAAAGAAGACAGCTTTCCTGTCCAAAAAGATTCCTCCAGCTTGGATCTCAGAACGCTTCCGTTGGAATTGATGGATGCTAATGGGTGCCATGAGAGGACCGATCTGAGCGAGAGCTCTTCCCCAGTAGGAAGGAGCAGGAGGATAATTCAATCATCCGACAAACTTTCATTGAGAACGGCTGCCACGCAATGGTGCTTGCAGGCCTCCCCCTACCGTGAGCCAGCCACAGATGTTTCATAGACACCCCGTTCCGCTTTGCCTGTT
>NW_011888796.1:197273-203351 GCF_000151845.1 Pteropus vampyrus
ACCAGGGAGCGGCAAGCATTAGGCTGAAAATTAAAAAGAGCTGTTGCGATAGGGCATGACTGGGCAGCTCCTTTAGACTGGGTGGTGTTTGAGAAGGTGACACAGAAATGGATAACCGGGGGCCAGTCAGGGGCAGGTGGGGAACGGGCTCTATAGCTCCAAGCGGAAGGAGCAGCTGACATGGATGGAAGGCCCCGGGGCAGGCAGGAGCTTGGCCTGTTTGAGGGAACCGAGGGTCAGCTACTGGAACATAATGAAGACAGGGAGAAGAATACAAGAGGAGCGGGCAGTGCCGGCCAGACCCTCCTGCAGGGCCAGTGCGGGTCAGAGCTGGGGCTTACTCCGAATACAATGGGGAGACCTGGGAAGGTTTAAACCCAGTAAAACTAGGAAGCCTGGCCAGCTACCTCCCTGCATAACTGCCTCTTTCTCTTCCCTTTCATCCCCTTCCTTGATTTCGAAACTATTTCTTGGTTCATCTTGTCTGTCTTTTGATTACAAGTCCAGCCTCTAGGTAAAACAATTACCAAATGCAGGTCAGACCTTTCATTCTCAGCAAAACCAAACACGACAAAGCTAGATGAGCTTAAAATGAAAAACGTGTTTAGAAATGATTATTTTAAAAAAACTTCTCCCAGCTCTATATTGCACCTAAAAAAAGAGGTTGGTTTGTTTGTTTTTTGAAAGAAAAATATCCCTCCCCTAAGGGCACACTGGTATAAAAAGCATTTATAAACTGCATTTTTATTTTCCTACAAATCCCTGCAGTCCGTGATTCAAGGATAAGAAATCAGTCACGACCGCCCGTGGCAGTGGGGCCCACCTGTGCTGTGGACCCGCCAGCCACTTACCTGTGCACCCAGGACTCACAGTTCCGTCCTTTCCCAGCACCCTCAGCCTGCCTGGAGCAGGCCACACGGTGCTCAAGGGCTGGGCCCCCGAGGAAGCAGATGGGACAGAGCTTGACGTCTTGTCTCCTCGGCACTGAAGCTCAAGCTCCAGGAGGCTCCCTGGGTGATTGCCCAGAGCCAGCAGCCTGTGGCGAGTTGTGGGTGGGAAGCACCCGGCAGGGTTAAGCCCATGCCCTTCTTTCTTTTCTTTTTTCCCTCTCTTTTCTTATAAACATAAATATCTCATACCTATTTTTGCGTGACATTACTTTTTTTGTATTCTAAGCATAACATAAAGGCATATAATATAGAATGTGCCTTTCTAAAACTCACCCCCTCCCCGCTTCTTGGGGACCTGGACACAGGCCTCTCTATTTTAGACACCCAATCACTAAGCGCTCTGGGGTGCCCGTGACCAGTTCCCATCTGGCTGCTGTGAGACTCTGTGTCCATCTTCTCAGGCTCAGTGCTGTACTCCTCCGAGGGGAGACTGGTCCCCCTCCACAGGGGGAGCAAAATCAGAGTCAGGGCCAAAACCAGCCTCAGAGCTCACAGGACTATGGAGGTGCTGAGAGCGAGCGCCGCGGACAAGCAGTCTCCAACAGTGGTAACTCACAAGTCAACCACTGCACTCACTTTGATGTGACTTAAAACTGGGTTTTCAGGACAGTGGCCTTTGTCCACCTCAGGATACAGAACCACTGACAGCTGTGCTTGCAGTCATGGTCCCCCACCTCAGATACACATACTCTGTGGTCCTGCTGATCGCCACTGAGGTAGCTGCACTTGGGCCCTCTCCGGGCCTAGGGGCCGGGGCTTGTCATCGTGGTGACTCTCCTTGCCTTGTTGATGACAGCTCTACTTCTGGGCAGATATCAGGGGACTAGCCTCCCTCCTTGGCAAGCCACATAAGCTCAGCGGCAGGCTGCCCATCCCTGCCAAGCCCATGGTATTTCCTCAACTGCTGTAGGCACTGGAGCACCTCTCACACAGCTGTGCCTACCCCTCTCGCTTCCTAATGGGGAACACACGTCTGGTCTCCCAGGCCCTCAGAGACCTGGTTCCTGCCCACCTCCTCCATCTCATCTATTACCACTTTCAGCTCCCCCTCATCCCCCTCATCCCATCCACCCCAGCTCAGCCATACTAAACTATGAATGTGCATTTTTTTTGGAGTCACAATGTTCCTTCATTTTTCCTGGAGTGGCTTTCCTTCTTTTACTAGCTAAGTCCTATTTACCCTTCAAAACTCAGCTCAGCTGTCGCTTTCTCCAGGAAGCCTTCTTTGATTCCTCCAGACTGAGTGAGCAAACCCTTCTCTGTTCTTCCACCTCTGTCCTAGCACTTACCACACAGCATATCAGTATCTGTCTATAGCCTAGTATTCCCACTAGGCTGCAATCTTTGAAAGCAAGGACATGACTCATATCCCTGGATCTTCGATCCTTAGCCAAGTGCTTGGTGTGCCATGCATATTCAATAGGTGCTGAGCCAATGGATGGATGGACAAATGCATGCTCCAACCAACTGTCCTAATGGGCCCAAATTAGTGAGCACTGCTGATGCTGGTCACTGGGGAGCATGTGCATTCTGGCTTCCTGTCAGGACTGCCTCCGCCAGCATATCAGCTCCTGAACTAAGTTGGATTTGACTATGGGAGTGTCCAATCCCACTGCCCAGAGCTCCTTGAGATCCTCAGGAAGCCAAAAAGGCATACAGCTCCTGCCTTCTCAGAAGAGAACCACCAAGTGCTCTGTACTCCCTCCCTGTCCTCCCTGTCCTCAAAATATGCCCATCACCTTTCCTGTCATTCAGGACAATCATTCCAATGCATCCACCTCTGAGACGAAAGTGCTGGAAGTCTCCAGACACTCCTAGACTTGCCTGTAATCAGGTAACTATAAGCTAGAGACCAGCAACTCCCAAGAAATAGAAAGTGGAGAAGGGCAGGGAGATTTTTGATGGGAGATGGGACAGAGCACAGTTACACGGTCTCAAGAAAAGGGCCGACTTCCTCCCGCCCTGGCCCACTCTCCCAGCCTCCCACAGCATCCAAAAAATCATTCCCCACTGGGTCCGAGTCCTGCTCACATTCTCACCTCCCGCCTCCAGTAGGTGCTGCTGAGTTAATGGCCTGCACCATGTCAGTGGTGAGGGCATCCAGTAGGCTGGTAATAAATTCCATTTTCTTCTCTTCTGGACAGCCTGAAAGATAAGGTGAGATTTGAAGACAGATGCCAGGTAAATAATCAAGTAAACAGTTTCTTCAACGACCATTTCCCAAACCTTGCTAGATCCTTCTTATACAACAGAATCCACTTCGGGAAGCATCGACTGCTCAAATGATTCTCATAAACCGCCACAGTTTCTCTACCTGCAGCCCACAAGGGACCATCGGACTAAATGGATAATAATGCTTTCCATTTTCTTCCATTCAACAAATTTTTGCTGACTATCAATTCAGACACTATGTTAAATGTTAGGCATAGAACAGGTTACCAGGTCCTTGTGTTTGTGAAGTACACAATCTACTGGGGAACTCAAGCTACTTCCAGTACAGTATGACCAAGCGGTCACACTAGAGTGTGAAAAGGCTGCTCTTCAGGAAGGATCAGGTGCCGAAGGAGCTCAAGGAACAGACAGAACCCCAAATGGTCAAAGCTGACTCCAGTAGACCTACCAGTTTATCCATCTAAGAACCTCCTCCCTTTCTTACGTCTCCTCTCGTCCAGCTGAGATTACATTGATCAAAGCTCCCTTATGAATGCTCTCAGACCTTTGTTTCTCTCCTCCACTGCACCATTCCAGCAAGACCCCGAGCACAGATGAACCTTCTCACAGACAGGCCCACAGAGATATCCAAGTCTACACCCACGCGGCTTAGCATTGCTGGTATACACGCCACACAACTGGGGAGATGGGTGTCCCTGTAAATTCATGACCGCCAGCCCCGCGTGGGCCCTCCACGTCACCTACGGTCCCCCTCTCTGCGGTGACTACTTCATTCTCTTCTCTTTGCGAATCCTCTAGATCTTTGGATCAGCACCACCTTCTCAGAGAAGATGGAGACTCTGAAGTGGACTCTCCCCGCCCTTCTCACAGCACCTTGTTCTGTCCCTTCAGAGTACCTGTCACCACTGTTTATATGTTTGTGTTCATCTAGTTGTGTACTCTCTGTCTTCTCCACTATATAAGTCTCATGCCAATTTTGATCACCAGATAATACCCAGTGCCTGGCACATCTCAATTCATATGTGCTGAGTGGATGGTTAGGAGGTACCCTGCCTCCACGAGTTCATTCTTGTGACGGGGTGATTTCTTCACACCGCACTTGGAAGCCCCCTGACCTTCAGGATCCTCTGTGTTCACCTCTCACTTCGGAGTCTTGATGGGGAATGGGGAGGTGGTCCCAGCTCCCACCTACACTGATCTGCATTTGTGCTGATTAAGATGACAGTGTTCCAAGCTACCAACATTCAGTAATTTTCTAGTAACTCGCCGGCAGAGGACACTATAAATAAGGGGAAACACAGCACAGCAGCCATGTAGAGGTCCTGGGCTCCCTGCCTGTACCTCTTGTGTCATGCCCCAATGGCAGTCCTGGGTCCTTAGGGATCATTACCAAAGCACCTTGCAGGACGGGCAACAAACACCACCCATACCCCTCAGGACAGCCCCTCCCTGCAAGTGCTCTTCCCTTCCCAGTCCTGGGAAAAAGGGTTCACGGCCTCCAGAACATCGTCCCAATCACCAGAGGATAAAGAAAGAATTGAAGAATTGCAGGGGTGGCATTTTCATCCAATGACTACATTTTAGAGGTAGAAAGGTAAGGGCAAGGAGGAGAAACAATGTGTTTAGGGACAATTCCCAGACTGGATGCAGATCCCATGGCTCCTGGCTCCAAGCTCCTGTGATGCCGCGGCACAGCTTACAGATGGGGAAAGAGGCCATCTTCATACAATAAGGAGGCGTGGAACAGAAAGAGGTGAGGTGCCTCAAGGGACAGCGTCATCGCCCACCTGGCAGCTCCCTGTCCTTGAAGGGGTCGTCTACCTCCGCACTCTTGGCCCTGGCATCACTCTCGCAACTGGGCATCACGTAGCTGGGAAGAGAGAGATATGGGGGGTGAGAACGGGCTGGGAACTGAGCCGACTTTAGCCACTACTGCCAGCAATGATCTGTGTTGTCACTAAGCCTAGAGCTCCCAGGGCTGGCAGTAAAATACCTCCTGCACTGTCCAGCAGCTACGAGGCAATGCCAGCATCAGAGTTACAAATGAGACATGTTCAGCATGTCCTTCTATTCACTCAGGCACACTGATGTCACCTTATGTCTGCACACGAGACCTTTCCTGATCCATAGAGCCTAGTGACTCAGGCAGAGCAATAACTTTCTCATCGGTGAACTGAGGTTCAGAGAGGTTAACTAGTTCTCCAAGGTCTCCCAGTTAGGAAGGGACAAACACGTGACCAGCATCCAAGACCCAGGTCTTTCTACCAGAACCTCATCTGCCCATGAACGGAAATGTTGGTTGCCTAGTGCCAAGACCCCCACCAGCCAGGACAGCAAAGCCAGGATGGGCGAAGGGTCAGCCTAACAGAAAGCTGGTCCTTTTGCCCCAGGGTCCACTCGAGGGGCAGGACAGGCTCAGTGGGACTTACCGTGTGGAAGTCCCAGGCAGCGGGCGCCCCGTGTCCACCAGTACACACCAGCAGTAGCCAGTGGACTGGTGGCACTGCACTGGCTTATAGAGCCCCCCAGGGGCACATTCGGGGATGACAATGCCCTCACGAGGACTCTGCCGGGCCTCTTCCAGGGCACTCTGCCTCTCCTGGTCACATGAGTGGACTTTCTCTGCAAGAGAAGACACAGCCTGTGGTGACAATCACTCCTGTGACTTATCATTGCTGCTTTCTGTGCAAGGACCCGGTCTGGCCCCAAGAAACCGATGGCTTGGCTGATGAATCACCACAGAGAGCAGTGTCTGCCACACCAGCCCATAGAGAGGGCCAGTGCCCTCTCCACCGCCAGAGTTCAACAGCATTCATACCCGGTAGGTTCTAGCCAGGCACTGCAGGGCTGCTCCTTAGCAGATCAGCGGTTTGTCCCGGGAGTGGATTTCCTGGCTGCTGGCTCCAGGAGAGATGGGTGCAGGAGCCTGACTGCCCTGCGAGCCCCAAGCTGCTGA
>NW_011888796.1:203401-217937 GCF_000151845.1 Pteropus vampyrus
CCGAGTCCTGCTCACATTCTCACCTCCCGCCTCCAGTAGGTGCTGCTGAGTTAATGGCCTGCACCATGTCAGTGGTGAGGGCATCCAGTAGGCTGGTAATAAATTCCATTTTCTTCTCTTCTGGACAGCCTGAAAGATAAGGTGAGATTTGAAGACAGATGCCAGGTAAATAATCAAGTAAACAGTTTCTTCAACGACCATTTCCCAAACCTTGCTAGATCCTTCTTATACAACAGAATCCACTTCGGGAAGCATCGACTGCTCAAATGATTCTCATAAACTGCCACAGTTTCTCTACCTGCAGCCCACAAGGGACCATCGGACTAAATGGATAATAATGCTTTCCATTTTCTTCCATTCAACAAATTTTTGCTGACTATCAATTCAGACACTATGTTAAATGTTAGGCATAGAACAGGTTACCAGGTCCTTGTGTTTGTGAAGTACACAATCTACTGGGGAACTCAAGCTACTTCCAGTACAGTATGACCAAGCGGTCACACTAGAGTGTGAAAAGGCTGCTCTTCAGGAAGGATCAGGTGCCGAAGGAGCTCAAGGAACAGACAGAACCCCAAATGGTCAAAGCTGACTCCAGTAGACCTACCAGTTTATCCATCTAAGAACCTCCTCCCTTTCTTACGTCTCCTCTCGTCCAGCTGAGATTACATTGATCAAAGCTCCCTTATGAATGCTCTCAGACCTTTGTTTCTCTCCTCCACTGCACCGTTCCAGCAAGACCCCGAGCACAGATGAACCTTCTCACAGACAGGCCCACAGAGATATCCAAGTCTACACCCACGCGGCTTAGCATTGCTGGTATACACGCCACACAACTGGGGAGATGGGTGTCCCTGTAAATTCATGACCGCCAGCCCCGCGTGGGCCCTCCACGTCACCTACGGTCCCCCTCTCTGCGGTGACTACTTCATTCTCTTCTCTTTGCGAATCCTCTAGATCTTTGGATCAGCACCACCTTCTCAGAGAAGATGGAGACTCTGAAGTGGACTCTCCCCGCCCTTCTCACAGCACCTTGTTCTGTCCCTTCAGAGTACCTGTCACCACTGTTTATATGTTTGTGTTCATCTAGTTGTGTACTCTCTGTCTTCTCCACTATATAAGTCTCATGCCAATTTTGATCACCAGATAATACCCAGTGCCTGGCACATCTCAATTCATATGTGCTGAGTGGATGGTTAGGAGGTACCCTGCCTCCACGAGTTCATTCTTGTGACGGGGTGATTTCTTCACACCGCACTTGGAAGCCCCCTGACCTTCAGGATCCTCTGTGTTCACCTCTCACTTCGGAGTCTTGATGGGGAATGGGGAGGTGGTCCCAGCTCCCACCTACACTGATCTGCATTTGTGCTGATTAAGATGACAGTGTTCCAAGCTACCAACATTCAGTAATTTTCTAGTAACTCGCCGGCAGAGGACACTATAAATAAGGGGAAACACAGCACAGCAGCCATGTAGAGGTCCTGGGCTCCCTGCCTGTACCTCTTGTGTCATGCCCCAATGGCAGTCCTGGGTCCTTAGGGATCATTACCAAAGCACCTTGCAGGACGGGCAACAAACACCACCCATACCCCTCAGGACAGCCCCTCCCTGCAAGTGCTCTTCCCTTCCCAGTCCTGGGAAAAAGGGTTCACGGCCTCCAGAACATCGTCCCAATCACCAGAGGATAAAGAAAGAATTGAAGAATTGCAGGGGTGGCATTTTCATCCAATGACTACATTTTAGAGGTAGAAAGGTAAGGGCAAGGAGGAGAAACAATGTGTTTAGGGACAATTCCCAGACTGGATGCAGATCCCATGGCTCCTGGCTCCAAGCTCCTGTGATGCCGCGGCACAGCTTACAGATGGGGAAAGAGGCCATCTTCATACAATAAGGAGGCGTGGAACAGAAAGAGGTGAGGTGCCTCAAGGGACAGCGTCATCGCCCACCTGGCAGCTCCCTGTCCTTGAAGGGGTCGTCTACCTCCGCACTCTTGGCCCTGGCATCACTCTCGCAACTGGGCATCACGTAGCTGGGAAGAGAGAGATATGGGGGGTGAGAACGGGCTGGGAACTGAGCCGACTTTAGCCACTACTGCCAGCAATGATCTGTGTTGTCACTAAGCCTAGAGCTCCCAGGGCTGGCAGTAAAATACCTCCTGCACTGTCCAGCAGCTACGAGGCAATGCCAGCATCAGAGTTACAAATGAGACATGTTCAGCATGTCCTTCTATTCACTCAGGCACACTGATGTCACCTTATGTCTGCACACGAGACCTTTCCTGATCCATAGAGCCTAGTGACTCAGGCAGAGCAATAACTTTCTCATCGGTGAACTGAGGTTCAGAGAGGTTAACTAGTTCTCCAAGGTCTCCCAGTTAGGAAGGGACAAACACGTGACCAGCATCCAAGACCCAGGTCTTTCTACCAGAACCTCATCTGCCCATGAACGGAAATGTTGGTTGCCTAGTGCCAAGACCCCCACCAGCCAGGACAGCAAAGCCGGGATGGGCGAGGGGTCAGCTAACAGAAAGCTGGTCCTTTTGCCCCAGGGTCCACTCGAGGGGCAGGACAGGCTCAGTGGGACTTACCGTGTGGAAGTCCCAGGCAGCGGGCGCCCCGTGTCCACCAGTACACACCAGCAGTAGCCAGTGGACTGGTGGCACTGCACTGGCTTATAGAGCCCCCCAGGGGCACATTCGGGGATGACAATGCCCTCACGAGGACTCTGCCGGGCCTCTTCCAGGGCACTCTGCCTCTCCTGGTCACATGAGTGGACTTTCTCTGCAAGAGAAGACACAGCCTGTGGTGACAATCACTCCTGTGACTTATCATTGCTGCTTTCTGTGCAAGGACCCGGTCTGGCCCCAAGAAACCGATGGCTTGGCTGATGAATCACCACAGAGAGCAGTGTCTGCCACACCAGCCCATAGAGAGGGCCAGTGCCCTCTCCACCGCCAGAGTTCAACAGCATTCATACCCGGTAGGTTCTAGCCAGGCACTGCAGGGCTGCTCCTTAGCAGATCAGCGGTTTGTCCCGGGAGTGGATTTCCTGGCTGCTGGCTCCAGGAGAGATGGGTGCAGGAGCCTGACTGCCCTGCGAGCCCCAAGCTGCTGATGAGCTGACGCAGGAGTGCCTGCGCGTGGACACCCTCCCAAGCCCAGACGCAGCAGGACAAAACCACGGGCTTCCAGCCTTAGTGGTAGTCATGCTCAATGCCCAACGGGAACAGAAACGAGGCCCCACTCCACTCCTTCCCAGCCTCCAAGAGGGCAGGACAAAGTAAGGTGAATGGACGTGCTCCTGTTACTCAATACTGCTTCCACCCAATGCAAGAGTGAAACAGGCCCCAAGAAGGTGTGTGCACTCAGTAGCCTCAAGAAACACGTGAACGTGTCTGCACAGCCACACCAGGTTTCCCCGGGAGCCAGGCCCAGGCTGAGGCAGTGTGTGGTGGCCTGTGCCAGGCAAGGCCAGCTCAGGGAGCCTCGGGCCCACATGCCCCTGACCTGAAAATTCTACCCAGCCAACCAGTCAACCTCCCTTTCTCTTTTTTTGGTTGTTGTTATTGTTGTTGTGCTGTGCTTTGTCTTGTTTTGTGTTGTTTTTTCCCATTTAATTATTAAAAATAAATAGCATTGGTTTCTTTTCTCGTTATAAAGAAAATTTTGAAAAACCCATAATCCACTAAAACCCACTAAAGTTAAACACTACCCAAAACCCACTAAAGTTAAACACTACCTTCCCTAGATCTTTTCTTATGCACATACACACAATGCGAATACATAGGCACACACCTACTTGTATTTTTACAATAAAAAGGATCACATCATAAACCTGTACTATTACTTTTTATCTACTTATTTATCTATCTATTTATTTATTTACTTTATTACTTTATTTCTTTCATGAACATTATTCTAGAACTTTCCCCCTTGAAGAAGATGACAGGAATACAGTCTTGGGCATGCCATAAAATTTTCACAGTGTTACAAAAATGCCATTCTTAGGGCCAGGAATTTGATATCAGCCACCTAGAAGCTCATGCTGCTCATTGAACAGCAGCATAAATGTTCAAAGTAAGAGAAACTCAATTCTAAAGGAGCCACCCCCTTTGAAATAATGGCTCTGTTAATGACACACATGTGAACAGTGCCAGTGTTTTAAACTGTAGGTGTGCACAGAGACACCAAGCAGCTCGACACTGTCTGAGAGAGAAGTCAGATGATGGGGAAATGGTTCTTTGTCTCACTCTGAAGAAAAATGCTGAGAAGCAAAATAGCCCAGGGATTCTCACCACAGGGTGAGGAGAATATTTGCTTAGGGGCATAAGAATATCTGAGGGTCAGGAGGCAGGTACAGATAGCACATTCACTATTAAAATATAATCTTCAACTTGGAAAATGAAAAAAAAAATACTATTGTTTTCAGAATGCAAACACAGCAAAGCTAAACAGACTTTGCTTGGCTAGTGGAACAGGAGTTTTCAACAGTTGACAGATGTTAGACTAGGTAGGAACTCTGAACCCAATTATAACTACCACCAGAACAGCCTCTCGAGGCAGAGACATAAACGGATTGGGGAAACCTGACTTGAAGACCCATAGCTTTCACGGGAGCCCCTGGCTGGGATGGAGCCATAGCACCTTCCAGGAGATGACGTAAGAGTCTTCAACAGCTGCCCGAACCCAGTTTGGTAGCCTTATTTTCCAACCTCGTATTTCATGCCACAGAAAAGGCGACCGAGGAGCAAAACCAAAGGCAAACAGCTTTTGACTGGCACCACGTTCATTTGTGCAACAACCTCTGACAGAGGCTTTAAATTAGATCCTGCGGGCCAACGTTCTAAAGCCATAAATCAGACGGAAAGCCAGACGCAAAGAAGTGGGGGAGGAAGCTTCCCCAGAGGCAGAGCGAATGACGGACCTGACTTCACACCACTGGGGATCCTGAAACTGCAGAAATGTAGAGAGGCAGCACCTAAGAAGAGGTGGGAGCTGTGGTTTGGGGGCTGTCGACAGATTTCTGGAAGTCCCGAGGCTGTTCTGAAATGTTTGCAGCCAGCTCCCATAGAAGCTGCACCAAGTTCAGTGGAGAATAAAAACCATACAAATGAGAAAGCTCTCTAATTTGGAAAAATGGGGGCTGGCGTGGAATCAGAGAGAAGGTTAAATGCAGGGTTTATTACCCTTTTGTTTGTTTGTTTGCTTCTTTGCTTGCTTATTACTTTATGACAGTTCCCTACAAGTCCCCCTCTGAGAGACAGGAAAGGTTTATAATAATAGCACCAACTATTTGGGAAGAATACACAGTTTATCTTCCAACAGAGGGAAAAATCTCCTTTAAAACCATCTTTAAACTAATGACAGTCAAAGCAAATATTCACTGAGTATGTGCCAGGCAATAGACTAAGGGCTTTACTTGCCTAATCTCTTTATCTGTGTGAGCTGGGCACTATTATTCTGCCCATTTTGTAGATGAGGATGCTGAGCTTTGGAGAGATCCGTGAATTTTTCCAAGTTCACTCAGGCCAGAGAGAGGAGGGCTGGGGTTCCAGTTGAGGGCTTTTGAAAATCAAGCCTGCCTTGCTAACTTCTAGATAGTCCTGCCTCTAATTATTTGCTCTCAAGAAAAGATATATTTATTTTTATAGTGTGAAGTTTTTCTAGGTCAGTCGCTTTGCAAACTACCCCAAATCTGCTGTATTCAAAACCAAGCGTGTCAAAACATGTACTTGCCCATTCAACACAGCACAGCTTCTTCCAAAATCATTTTTGTCAAGCTTAAGCCCACCACAAGTTGTGTACCTGAGTTATTTTCCCTCTTTGCCTTGGAATCGAAAAACTTAAAGCCAAATTTGTAATTTACCTGCCATCACAGAAGAGTAAAATGAATACTAATAGCTAACACCTATTTGAGTGTTAAGTACAGGTTTGGTACTGGTCCTTTACTTGTGTTAACTCACTTTAAACCTATGACAAGCCTCTAAGACAGGTGTTACTATTATCCTCACTGAGCAGAGGGGACCCAGGAACACAGGCTGGCTGTGGGATTTTCTCAGCGTCATATGACTAGGAAGTGGCAGAGCTGAGATTCCAGCCCAGGCAGTCTACTCCCAGACTGTGCTCTTCACCTTTCTGCAATATCATCTCTCACCACCCAAGGCTAATCTGATTTTTATTCTAACCTGTATTTTTCTTTTACGTGGTGTGGCAGATCGTTACAAAACGGTCCCAATGAATAACAGTCCCCTGTATGCATCCCTTGTCAGACCCATCCACACTGACTCTGATTTGCTTTAACCAATGGAAAAGGCAGAGATAACAGTATGTGACTTCCAGTTCCAGGCCTTAAGCTGCTGCTTCCCCTTAATTGGCAGCTACTCTGAGACCACCACGTGAGGAAGCCAGTCCGGCCCACTGGACGATGGAAGGAGAACTGAAGCGGCTCAGCCCACAGCCAGCACCAACTGCCAGACATGTGAGTGAGGTCATCCTAAACATTCCAGTCCAGCTGACCTTCGGCCGGATGAGTACAGGGGTGAGCTTGAGTAGAATCAGTCAAGGATCCCCCTACCCAACCCACAGAAACATTAGAAAGAATAAATTATTTTTATTTAATCCATTAAGTTTTGCAGTAATTTGTTAAACAGCAATGGATAACTGCAACACCTAGATTTGCTCAACTCTTTATCAATTTACCCCTCAAGTATTTTTGTAGCCCTCTCAGACCCAACCAATCAATCATCAATTATTTCTGGTGCTTCTCCAGAGGTCACATAAATTCTAATCAGTACATAGCAAGGATGAATGAAAAAATTATGAAAGATCACCAAGAGCAAACATGTGTCATTAGAGACCCAGGCTAAGATCATCCACACCCTCTTGTTCCCAATTACTATGTATGCATGGGGGCAAAAATTGGACAAAGAAAGATGATAGGAAAGAAATTGATTCAATAGAAAAATGCTTAGCTCTATAGATACCTTGGACCACCAGAAAGATAAATAAGTGGGTCCTAGAACAAATTAAGCCTGAACCATTGCTGGAGGCAAAAATGACAAAAGAGAAGCTGTCCTATGTCAGGCACGTCATGAGAAGACCGGCTTCTTTGGAAAAAACAATAACACTGAGAAAAATAGAAGGCAGCAGGAGAAAAAGGCTAACCTTCAGATGATTCCATAAAAGAAGCCACAGGCACAAGTCTACAGGAGCTGAGCAGGACTGTTGAAGACAAGACGTTGTGGACATCACTCATTTACAGGGTCACCAGGAGTCAGAACTAACTCAATGGCACATTACACACACACACACACACACACACACACACACACACACACACACACACACACACACACACACACACCAAGGGGCAAAAGCTCATTCTGTGTCTGAGGACCCAGAAGCCAGTTCCATCCTTGGAGCCATTTTCACCCTCTAACTTTCTGAGTCCCCTCCCAAATGAATCTTACGATTCTCAACTATCAGTTTTCCCAGATACCAAGAAGTCACCTCCCAGAATGGAAGGCAGGGACTCGATTTCAAGGGCCTCTTCATAACCACTGGGTCAGAGATGGAGCTCCCCAGAAGTGAACACTCACTATGCTAAAACATTCGAACTCTGCTTAGGAACGTTCAGGGAAGAATGACTAGATTAGATGGTCTGGCCTGATGACTATGAGAACGGGCTAGGACTATCTGTAAACACTTGAAAGGCATAAACAGCAGGGGAGAGGGAACAGCAGGCAGGTCTGTCTAGGGAGCACAGCAATACGTGATTGCACATTCTTACATACTCAAGCAAACCCATCCCTATGATCCTATCCTAGGATGGTGCAGAGAAAGGAGAGCCAGATCGCTCCCTACCTGGCAATGGGTAGTTTAAGTTTCACTCAGAAACCTCTGACTGACTAAGAGAAGAAACACAACAGAAAAGCATCCTGTGGAAGAAATGAGAACATGGTCCAGCCTTTGCTACCAGAAAATACACCACCCTCTCTACCAGCAATTACACAGCAAAGCAGTACTGAAGTGGGGCAGGGGTGGGCAGGGAGGGGGACGGGAGAGAGAAAAGCTGGGCTGAACCAGACAAACATAAAACCTGTGCCCAGGGCACTGGTTCTTACGTGTCCAGCCAAGACAGGATACGCATGGAGAACAGATCTGTCTGCCCAGGCCTCTGAGACTCTCAATTACTCGTGGTAATTAGGAGCAAAGGGGAGCGTGGACAGCCTAAATCTTCAGCTAATCTCCAATCTTGATTTTAGCCCAGAGTTTATCCCTTCGTTCTGGGAACATTTTCTCCTGTATATTTTTCTTTTTCTTTTTCCAAGGAAGGAAAAAGAAAGGGAGGGAGGGAGGGAGGGAGGGAGGGAGGAAGGAAAGAAGGAAGGAAGGAAGGAAGGAAGGAAGGAAGGAAGGAAGGAAGGAAGGAAGAGCCAACAAACATAAACATTAGAAGGTTCTAGTTTCAGGCCCTTGGGTTGGTCTTTCTTTCTGGTTGCTGCCTTCTAGAGGAGCTGCTGCTAAAGGAATGAGCAGACAGAAGAGCTGAGATGCTGAGTAACCCAACACCTGAGTCAGCAGGTACAGGTGAGCCAGTCATGTAGCAAACTCTTTGGAGAGAGAGCAGGGAAACCTCATGGTGATGGAGACAGCAAGGAGATGGGTGGAGAGAGCAGACAGTAGTCGGAGAAGGACAGTAGCAGTCAGTGTTCTCTAGAGAACGAGACCAATAAGAGAGGGAAAGGGAGAGAGGGAGAGATGAGAAGAGAGTGGTTTATTTTTAAAGAATTGGCTCACCGGATCATGGGGGCTGGCAAGTCTGAAACCTGTAGGATCGGCAGCAGGCTGGAAACTCAAGCAAGAATAATGGTGCAGTCTTGAATCCAAAATCAATAGATCAGGTCAGCGGGCTGGAAGCTCAGGCAGGATTTCTATGTTATAGTCTAGAGACAGAATTCCCTCTTCTTCAGGAAATCTGTGTTTGCTCTTAAGGCTTTCAACTGGTTGTATGAGGCCCACCCACACTCTGGAAGGTCATCTACCTTAATTAAAGTCAACTGATTTTAAATGTTAATCACATCTAAAAAATACATTCACAGCCACATCTGGAATTGTGTTTGACCAAACTGGGCTCCATAGCCTAGCCAAGTTATATGAAAAATGAGAGCCAAAAAAAAAAAAAAGAAGACCAGAAAACCATACATAGAAGGACCAAGAAGAACCACGGGCCACAGAAACACGTATTGAGAAGGTGCCTCAATAAATGCTGAGATCTTTCCAGAGCAGGAACCAGAAGCTCCTCCTGGTGGAGGCTCCTCCTAGTGGAAGCTCAGTCGGTAATCAAGGGCTCAAGAGTGGCCGCTCAGGCCATCCTGACCCAAAATTGCTCATCCCAGAGAAAAGTGGGGTGCGAAGCTGTCTGGGTGGAAGACAAGGTCCTCAGAGAGGAGAGTGCTCCTGAGTCTCAGACTGAATGGGGGATCCCAAGAAACACATGTGATTAGGGCTTATGGAGAAGATGCAGAGGAGGTCAGGGGCCTGATGGGCCCAGGTTCTCACATAGGCTGATACTGGGTATGTGCTGGCATCACGTCAGGCTCTGGAAAGGTCAGAAAAGTTTTGTAAAATGTAGGAAGAAGAGAGAACTGGCCATATGATCTCAACCTACGCTCATTCCAGCCTCCCTCCATCCCTGAAGCTTTCCCTGAGGGCCTCAACCTAGAGTGACATCTCCCTCTGCTGAGTCCGTGACTGAATATCTGTTTCCCTCACGCACACACCCCTGACCCTTGCTACTGTGACCTGACCAGACTGTAGGCTCTTCAGAGCGGGGACTCTGTCACATCCTTCCTGATCCTTCGCCACACCCCTTCTTGGCCCCTAGCTCCTCATTCATGGCAGAACCATGAATTCTCGAGTTTAAAGAATCCACAAAGAGTATTTAGTCCAAGAACTCCGCCATTGCTTGAATCCTGCTATGCCAACCCCAGCCACAGAATTCTGCTGTAGCCTGACACTTCGGAGATGTGACCACCCACTGCTCAGTAAATGCCAAACGGTGGGGATGAGACCACAGACACCGAAAAAAGAATATCTGTCCCTTTGAGTCATCCTGGGAAATGATACACTCAACCCTCAGACTATCAAGTTTTGGATTTTCTTAGGGGAAAATCAATAAAAGGTTACCGGCCTGAAAAACGAGAGGCCCTTATTTATGTTTCATTGCAAGAGGAATCATCCCAGCAGGCCAAGAATAGTCAGGAAAAACACTAGCGTTGTGTTGCCTACAATTACCCTGAAACCCCTTCAAATACCTCACACCCGCCTAGCTGCTTATCAAAAATGAATGAAATGCTGAACGATAACCCAAAATAACAAACCATGTGTTAAAAACAACCTTCTCTAAATCGCAACATGAAATTCCAGAGGCGTAAGAAATCGCGTGGCTCCTGCACCCGGCTTCTCTGCGTCGGCGTGAGAGTGGAGGCATGAGCCGTCGGGATGGTGGTTGAGGATCGGGACGAGGAAGGGATGGATGGCAGAAACCAAAGGAGGGACAGGGAGGACCAGGTTTGAAGGCACTGACTCCTGTGTTTGAAAGACCAGCCCGAGGACTGGAGGTGTAGTTTCCAGGGGAAGAGATACTGTAAAAACCATAGTTTTGGGGAGAAATTAATGGTACATCACTGAGCAGGCTCTTTTGTTTATTTAGCCACGCAGTGTTTTAGCACTTGTGGTTTCAAGCCAACTATGTAAAGAGGTTATTTTTCTTACTTGTGGACTTTGCACTTTTTAACAGGCGGGGCCAAGTGGCCCCTGGAGGACCATTTTCCAAAGCACCATTTGCTGGACTGCCTCTGCCCTTCCACCATAGGCTGTCCATCAGGTCCGGCACCGAGCTGCCACTCAGCCGTTTCCAGTTTCCGAGTCTCAGAGTCATCCAGAAACTATCCCCCAAAGAGGAGGGGAGCCCATAGAACCATCGCTCAGGGCTCCCTCTGGAACAGAGGCAGACATCAGACCTAGAAAAAGGGAGTCCCAGAGGGACAGCCCTGGGAGGGCCAGGGAAGGAGCAGGCATATCAATGATGGAACGAAGTCAACCCCTGAAATCATGCTCAGGTGTGTAACAAGTAGGTGTGGGGTAGGGAGAATAGAAAGAGAGTATGCATTGGAAACAGTCACCTTTTCCACTGGAATGGGTTTCTTCATCTCATTTAATTTAAAGTCCCTTTTCCCCATAGAGTAGGCAGCCAAATGAAGTGAAAAAGGTAACATCATCCCCCAATCTTAACCTACAAAGGGACCTCGGAGCTCTTCCCTAGAGGAAGGCAAGCCCTTCTGACGGACTAAGTGGCCAAGAAAAAAGATGTTCTTTAGCTCTGGCCCAGAAGAACTGAGGATGCTATAAAAACTCAATGGGGTGGCTGTTCCCCAAAACCAGAGGGAATTCAGGGAGTCAGAAGGAAGATGTCCCAGGAACAGGAGGGGGGGGTGTGGGGGGATACTGAGCTTCTGTGGCAAGGCTTAATGCAAGAGGAAATGCCTATCACACGCCACCCCAGGGCCCAGCACGTGGAAGGTTCTGTCACTGTTTCGTGGAAATCAGCAAGAGTTGGAATAAAGGCAGTAGAGTGTGGTCATGAGCTTCGGGGTCGGATGGCTCAGCCTCCACAACTCATTAGCTCTGTGACCTTGGGCAGCTGACTTACGCTGCTTACATAAGTAAGGAACGTCCCCGGTTCCTTACTTATGTAAGCAGAGTAACAACAGCCCATGCCTCATAGGGTCCTCGTGAGGATTAAATGCAATTGCATATGTAAAGCATTTAACCTGGCACCAGAGTAAGTTGATAAATGGTAAATTATTAGCTGATCTAAGGTAGCAGTGTCCTCAGCAAATGTGGAGTAAATCCGGAATTCCTGACCCATCCCCAGAAATGACCAGTCCCCCTAACTAGACTGCAGGGGCTGACCACAGGCAGGCAGTGGGAACAGTCTGCTCCAGGTGCAGGCAACAGGGGGGGAACACTGTAGGTAAACTAAAAAAATAATAATATAACTAAGAATCAGTCTTCTTTTTGTGATCACCATGCCAGCAACTCAAAACAATCTCTGTGATAGAATATTCCTCCCCGCCGGGGGGGACTGCCTCCTCCCTTTGGCACGCCACTGCCCAACAGTCAACTCCTTCTTGAGACATATCTTGTATTTCTTCCCTTGACTTCTTAGCACCAAGTAGAGGCTGTGGCACGTGATAGCTGTGGATGGGCCTGTGACCTTGGACAAGGCCCCTAACGAGTCGGGGATCCTTTCTCTCACTTAAAATGAAGCAGTGGTACTACATTAGACCACATTCATGGCCCACAGTATTACAATTAGACAGGTTTGGGTGTAATATCCATGGCTTAGGGGCCAGGGTCAAACCCTGCTTCCCACATCACGGTGGACCCCAAGTACCAGGGAGGGGCTGAGTGAAGGGCAAGGCTGTTGGGGGCCTTCAGGCCCTCCCTTGTACCTCATACAGCCCTCCATGCTCAGCTGTGTGGCCCAACCTGCTGTGGCTCAGAAACTCCAACCGCAGAACAAAATTAACGATGCCCATCCCACATGCCAACGCTAGCTGAGAGCACCTACTCACAGCGGTGTTTGCAGTGGGCTCTGGAAATCGGGCATGCGGCTGGGATGAAGTGCTGTGAGTGAGGAGGTGTAAGGGAAAATTACAGGCCTAGTAGCCTGCCTAAATAATTTCTCTCTGTGGAACCTAAAATGGCCATGCACAGTGCATCACTGTCTGAAGCAGTGACCTCTTTCTTCCCACACAGACAGAAACTGAGGAGTAGAAAGAAAACAAGATATATATTCTATTAAAGATATTTCTCCTAGGATGGATTGTCCCAGTAGAGTATATAGGCACTTTTTAAAAACTTTTCTCCCAAAGCATCACTGACTCACATCCACTCAAAGTTTAAACAAGGATCCATCTCTATTGACTCATACCATTAAGGGAGTTCATATGACCCTTCCACCAAAAAAATATGAAATGCTTCACAGCAATTTTGCAATGAGAAGTGGCAAGCTGTCTTCTTTATGGTTTTTCTCAGTAATTCGTTGACCTTGACCTGACAAACTCTGTCCTTTAAGGAGAGAAGGAAGCAGAGGGCACAGGCCAATGGGGAGATGGGAGACAGATTTTTTAATTTGTCAAAATAAAGTATCATAACTTTGCTCCTCAGCCCCCAAAATACTAATGCTACATGTGTGAGTGTGTTTATAAGATTTATACCCTGCCTACTTCTAAAGCCATGTCACAAGCACAGAATGAAGACATTCAGACCAAAGCAGAGACCGCAGCTGACCTCTAGCAGGTTGGAAGGAGTCAATCACGGAACTTCGGCAGGACCTTTGATTTCCATTTCTTATCTACAGAGGCCAAAAGGAAAACATAGGGACATGTCGCTTTGCTATCAACACCAAAAAGCACACAAACTCAGCTACAGAAAAAAAACAAAACCTTTTCTGGTCAAGCAAGTTGATCATACCCCCACACTCCACATCGTTACGCCTCTGTGCTCCAAGCAGACGTGGGATGAAGGTGCAAGGCAGCTGGAAGAGCTAATTTTAAAACAAGGTAAAAATGGACTGAGGGGCTAAGCTCCTCCCTGTCACGGGAAAACTTGAGAAAGGCCTCTGTTGCCAGAGAAAAAGCCATAGGGATGACCACCCGTCCCAAGCTCTACCCTATCGGCCATGACCAACCGTGACACCTGCATGAGATCGATGGGCAGACATCCAGAAGGCCAGTTATGGAAATAAACATCAAGGGTTTGTTTTTATATAGATATTTTAAATGCACTCAAGCCCAGACCCGTCCGCGGCTGCTAACGTTGCCGGATTACTCATTCTTCCTTCCAATCACGTCATGTGTGAGGTTCCAGGTGGCTGTGGGGTATTTGCTTACAACGGCTACCGCTGGTTTCCCTGAGAGCTGTTTATTTTTCCAGGCCTCAGGTCATTACATCACCCCGCGGTTTCTGGGCAGGCCAAGAGTGCCGGGTTGGGGGTGGGGGAATCATCCAGGAGGTGTAGTTGCCTCAGTGACCCCAAATCCTAATCATAGCAGCAGCTATCCCAGCAGCACCCCCCAATGAGGGAGGGGCAATCCAAAATGCAGCCAAGGGGCCCAAAACAGGCCTAGAGGAGCAAAACTCCAACACTAGCAGGTAAGGGCAGGATGCCATGGATAGCTGTCATGTGACATGGATGGGGAGGCAAACTCACTCATGTATAAGGAGACAGGGAAGCATTTTCATTGCAAAAGTTAAAAGAAACGCATTTCCAACTGCATCCCCGCCGATGGCTCTGTCTTCTGGATGCAGTTATCACGAGCGGCTGCACTCACCAGTGCACAGAAGGAAAGTCTGCTGGGCAAAGAAGGAAAGGCACAGTCTTTGAGGATTTAACCCACAGGGCCAGGATCTAGGGCTTTTCTTGATGTCGCATATCAGATCATAAAAGAAGTTAACTAGAAAAGATAGAG
>NW_011888796.1:218647-226248 GCF_000151845.1 Pteropus vampyrus
AGTACTCAGAAGGCGACGCTGACAGTGGTGAACACACAATAGACAAAGCTTTAAAAACAAGGGTTGAAACCTTCAGAAGGAACGAAGGAGACAGGATAAGTCTGCAGGCACATGTGTCATGTTATTGCAAAACTTCGGCTGCCCAGTGGAATCTTTCCAACACCAACAGTCCCCAGGCCAGAAAACAAACCTGGCGTCACAGGGTCTGAGTGTGAAAGAAGGATGTTTGAGATGTAAGGGGAAAAGGATGGCCTCTTTGCCTCTGGGACTGAGAACAGAAAAGAGCTGTCGCTCAGTTGGTTCTCAGAGTCCCACTTTGATGTCCCCAGAGATGCTGGCTGAAGCTTGCTAGAACCCAGAATCTCTTGGCAAACTCTAATGGGAAACTCTAATGTCTCAGGGGCTTGACCCGGGGGCTCCAGTCCATACCAGAGTCACCTGCCCAGATACAACTTATCATTAAAGTGTATCTGACTTCTCATCAAACCAAGTGAGATCATGTGGAAAGTGGCTAGCACAACACATAAAGATGTTCCATTGAGAGTACCCATTGCTTTTATCTCTCCCCCAACTATCCTGTCCTACACACTGACCTTACAGACATAACCTCACAGACATAACTGGGGCTCACCAGGGAAAATAAAGGTGGTTGGGTCACTACAACAAAAACAAGGTGATTATACCTGCCTGGAAACCATTTTTCAACGTACTTATCCAATTGGAAACTATATAGGAGACATGAGAAAGGGAAGCAGAAGAACTTGAGTGGAAGCAAACATCATTAACTAACTCGACATTGCCACTTTACTGTGCAGAGAATGCACTTCAAGCAGACGGGCACCCTGTTCTCAAGGATATGTAGTTTTCTCCAGCCCCACACTTACTAGCTATGACTCAGGACAAGTTACTTTCTCTCTCTCTGCCTCTGATTCTTTGTAAGATGGGAACAATAACAACACTTACCTCACAGGATTATGGTAAAGCTCAAATGAGGTAACACATGTAAAATTCTATAAGACCTGACACAGACTAGCTATGATGACAGTGATGATTCTGATTTTACTGATAATAATGATATTTTCTCCTCCATCCTTCCCCAAAGCAATCAAACACACTGAGCTAGATTCTATAATAGGTATAACAGACAGGCAATAAAGCCCTTGCCCTTACAGAGTTTATAAAATAGGTAGAGAAATTAACCACTGGTAGATGAAAACGAAGCAATTCATGAGCAATTGCTAAGTCTCAAATGAGTGTTCCAGGCAAAAGGCGCTGCACAGTTTCAGAGAGAGCTCACCCATATATTGACCACTTGGTCACAGAATGAGAATTAAGCCTCATTCTGGGGCTCTGCAGATCTGCTAGGGACTCAGAGAGTGGGTGGACCATTTGCAGATATCACTTCCAGGCATCAGAGGCACTGAAACCACTTTTCTTTGACTTATCATATTTGCCTAACAGTGAGCGGGGAGTGGAGGAAAGTTCTAAGAAGCTTCCTAATAAATGCTTTTGCTTAGAGTAACAATCACAAATTCTTTCCTGATTAAAGAATTCTCACTACAAGCAGTATCATTAATATTTCCACTTTTCCTACCAATAATGGTAATAACAAATCCATGTACTTACAATTTATCATGTACTTATTATTTATCACTTCGACAGGCAAGTACCATATAGACATTAACTCAGTTAACCTTTAACCGCAGTCTTCTGAGGGAGAGATCATGGTCCCAGATGAGAACTGAGGCTCAGGGGGATTATTTGACTTGGCCAGGTGACTCACTTCATGTTAGAGCTGGAAAGTGAACCCAGATTTTGCTGATTCCAAAGCCTGCACTTTAACCACAGCCCTGTTTTGTCAAAGAATCTGGCCCACAGGAGTTCACATGGTCACCTTCCCACCCATCACCTCACACTTCCTCCAGCTTTTATCAAACAGGAAAACAGGCACGTGCTGAGGTATTGACCAATCCAAGTCACAGGAGAAATCAGCCAATGCCTCATGGGTTCATCTTGTGGCCTAAATCATTCCATGTGTGCTAGTCCCCCATGCTACTACTTTAGGACAGAGCTGGCATACGGATAAACCTAAAGGGGGCCAAGGACAGCACACTCATTAATTCTGGTCATATAAAACTCTGCTTGCCAGTTGAAAGGGTTGTATCTTCTGTTTATAGTCCTTGCTATCCATAAGGAAAAAATGATATAACTAAATTCGAAAACCAGACATAAATAATGTCAAGTGGCACTTCTTACAGTAAAATCTTAGGGTGAAAGAAGAATGATTCCCCCAATAGAGATACAGATTGGGTCTGTTAATGCATTTTCCTGTTGATAAACATCTGGTCTTTATTGATGGGATATAAACTTTACTGACTTTGGTCTTCATTGATGGTAAATGAGCTCTACAAATCTTATTCCTCTTCAAAAATTATCACTTTTCTACAAGAGGTTTAGCCAATACCAAAACCTGACCATTCACAAGACCTTCAAAAGAGCAGACCAGAAAGACAGGACCATAAGCAGCTAGTAAGAGCCTTAAAAACACATAGTTCCAAGGCTCTTGAGGCTTGAAGTCCAAGTTCTCTTTGCCCAGCTACTCTTCTTTCAAATTCTTCTTCACGGCATGTAGAATGTCAATTAAAATATTAAAATACACAGTCGAAATTTTTTTCACCAGAAGTGTCAACTACCCACAAAAGATGACCCACGAGATAATAATTGAAGATGAAGTCAGAAGGGATCAGTTCATCTGATCTTATTTTACAGCTATAGAAATTGAAGACCAGACAGGTTAAACAACTTGCCCAAGTCCACACAGCAGATTGTCATGGAGCGATCATGGTCCAACCACAGATGGATCAGGTACATATATAATCCAAGGCAGGTTATTTACCTGAATTTCTTACATTGGTGTTGTTCAGTTTGGAGTCTTTGATGACCAAGTGCTTAATCCATAGAGTGGGAGCTGTGATTTCTGAAATTAAAAAGAGAGAAAATAAAAGTCTAAGAGAGCATGTAAGTTGGAGTGTAACCCCCTCCCCCAGACTTTTTAATAGCTGTTTTCCCTAAGCCTGAGGCATTGAGGCTTGAGCTATCTCTATCATTCCATATCCACTTTGTCCCAACACCCTCTTCCTTCTTCGCTATGGAAGTTCCTCTCCCCATCAGCTCATAGGAGCCAACCAGGGCCTCCTGTGCCGGGAGGCAGAGTGGTCAGAGTCCAGAAGTGCTGAGCCACTCCATCCAGGAATAAAAATATTATCCCAGGAGGTGAGGAACATGGGCCAAGCCAAGTCTCTCTCAGCTGCTTCTCCGGGAGAAGATTTAAAGGGGATAAATCAACAAATGAATGCCAAACAAACCACAAAGACCATTTTGGAGGAAACGGCTGAGCCACAACAGATTTTAGGTGCTGAGATTCTGCTCCACATGGGAAAGAAAGTAATGGGTCTGATGTGTGCTTCAACGCCCTTTCCAACGGTCTCTAGCTGAACAGAGCCTGACTTACATCCTGAGATCACTGGGGTATCTCTAGGCTCTCCAGGGCTTGGGTCACCCAGTGGACAGGCGGTGTGTGAATCTAGGATGACCCTGAGCACACTGTCAAGTGACGATCTCTTCAGTGAGGCACTGGGGAGGTCTCCCAAACTGGCATGGTCTTCATCTCCCACCCGATCCCCCAGAGTCACAGACTCGCCAATGATAAAGGACCATTGTGAATCATAGAAGCACTTGAACCTCAAGGCATGAAGACACGTGTTCCACTAAATGTCAGTTGCAAAGGCCTTTCAATCCATCTGGAGTTGAGCCTGTGTGAGGGACATCCCTAGCCACAGTACCAACCAGTGATATAATTTCTTTTGTATTCCTCTATCTCACTGTCTAGTTTCATGATCCAGTCTGTATATACTCGGCTGAAAGCTGCTACAAGGTTGCTGCATATTGCACTGAGAGCTGAACCAGATTGTCAGACTTGGCACTGTGCCAAGTTTCCTGCTCCTGCTCATGGGAACCTGGAGGGCTTAGCAAAACACAGTGAAAAATACAAGCCCTGAGCAGTTCAGACTCAAATCAGGGCCAGCCTTCCGCAGCCTGAGCTCCCCCTGCACACTCCTTATACCTCCAGGGTCATCCATCCTCTCTTTTGCCACCACCTACCACTATTTCTCTTGACCTAGAATTTCTCCTCTCCTACATATTTTGACTCAACTCTCAAGGTTCCTACAATTTAACCAGGCCAGCTTCCTGCCTGGAATGCCCTAATTCTTCCTCCCCACTTCCAAGATGCAGCTCAAGTCCTTTCTCTTCACAGAATCTTTTCCCAGACCATTGTGATCGCTTTCTTTCCTAAATGTCTACCAAAACAAAAGTTAAAATTATATAATTAGCACAGAGAGCTCTCCAGTAGTAGCCGCTGTCTTGAGAGCAAAGGCTTCATTTCATCTCTTTCCCCTTTGTTCCCCCGAGGCCTAGCACAATGCCAGGCACAGAGAAGGAATTTGTAGGTGCTGCCCCTTCACTGACCGAAGGGACAATGCTGGCCTGACTGTCTTTCTCAGCCATGGCTCCTCAGTCTTGGCAGCTCAAAGGGTCCGTCCAGGCTGTGTTATTGTTGGACCTCAGCAGCCAGCCAGGAAGCCTGGCAAGAACACAGGGCCTTTCCAGAACTTGAGAGTGTACCAGTTCCTGGGAGGGTTTGCATTTTTTAAAAGGTTAAAATAACCCAGCTTAAACTGGGAAAAATTAAAATTAAAAAAGAAAAAATAATAATAATAGAGCTTAAACAAACATCCGAAGGAGAGACCTCCCCCAAATCTGAAAACAAGTGGAGGATGTGGGTCGGAAGTAATATCAGAACTTACCGTCCCCGTCGAACACGGGCTGCGTCTCCATCGTGGGTGTCGGCTTAGACCCGTCGTCTGAATTGAGGGTTAAAAAGAATCGAAAAGAGACTACCATTATTGAGGTAAATACTATCTACTCTCCAGCACTGTTGAATGGTTTGGGTTTGCACATGGCCCGGCCAAGTCCCAGTGAAGGGACCGAAGAGAAAGAAAGGAAAGACGAAAAGAACAAGAAGGAAAAGAGAACCACAGAGAGACGCCAAGAGTAAGACAAATCCAGGTGTGCGCTCGCCCTTGCAAGGGAGGAACGAAAGGGAGTTAGGCTGTCAGGGAGGATCCTTTCTCATCGAACTGAGTGTACCATCACGACTGTGAGCTCTTGTTCCTCCCCACACAAAAGCTGGGAGGACTATTTTCCCCAGAAACCCAGAGTTTTGGCCAGGCATGAGAGGATAAGGTCAACACACATTGTGACATCCGGTTCTGGCGTCACCACTTCCCTCCTGCCTTGTGTGGAAGGTACCAGCCCAGTACCTTTTTAGTGGCCCTCATTAAAGAACTTAAGGAACACAAGACCATGGTGCTGTTCCCTCCAAGACTTCTAGCTATTTCTCCATCCTCATTAAAAAAAAATAGTCACAGGAATGTGAAGCATAAGAGCATAGTCGATAATATTGTAGTCATTCTGTATGGTGTCAGGTGGGTAGAAGACTTCCCAGGGGGATCACTTCGCAAGTTAAATAAATGTCTAATCACTGCGTTGTACACTGAAACTAATGTAATGTTATGTGTCAACTGTAATTGAAAAACTAAAAGAAATTTTAATAAATAAGTTAAATTAAAAAATAAAAAAGAAGAGAAGCAGAAAGGATCGCTCTCTCTCCAGCATGCTGGACTGGAGAGAATTAGGAATTTTTAGAACATGTGTAACTGTGAAACAGCATGTACCCCAATTCTCTGTGAAAGGTAGGAGTGAATAAAATGGATGGGGACATGGGAAATTGCACCCTGGATTTGCTTTCAAAGTTCTAGCACAGATGATGGGAGGAAAGAGTTTCCACTAACACAGTCCTAATATTTATCATCCCAAAAGGGTTGGCAGGTTTCTCTGTAGAGCAAGAACCTCTGCAGGTCAGGAGTGAGTGCAGACTTTACCTACCTTTCAAGACTCAGTTATTTTCATCAAATACAACCTTAAAGTAGTGTTTTTGAACTTTTTTTCATTATTGCTCACCTAAGGAGCATTTTTAGACATTTTTCTCATAACCACCTTCCTAAGGAAACAGACGCACTGTGCTATCTGTTTATGAACTGTATGTATATCTGTGCTTTATAGGTAAAAAGAACAAGAGTTCTTTTGTCCCACTCCCAAGAACCCAAGAACCAATTTTTGCCTCCTTGGTGAAAGCTGGGAGCAGGTTATCTCCACTTCCATTGAGAATGCATAGTTTAGAGAAGTCTCTTTTCTTGGGGCGGGGGTGGGCAGAGGGAAGAGGAGGGCACTGTGGTCTCAGGCAGTTTTCTGATTACATCATCCTTCTCTTCCCAAGACCCCCAGAGGTCTTTTAGAACTGAACGCTATACTCTCTGAGTATTAACAATTTATGGAGAATGCAAGTTCTCATACAATTTCTGTGAAGCCAGTTAGCTCATCAATAATAACAACCCTGCACCATTTGGAGCTCTCAGAACCTTTGGCTGACATCCCTGCATCTTATCAAAAGAGCGAAAAAGAGTAGAGTCCTGATCCCTTTCTGAGCCAACACCCCACCCTTGGATTCTTAAGATTAGAGACCCTAACCCTGGCTGGAGGCTGAGGCTGGTAGCCCGACAGTTGTGTGATACCTGACCTTGCTATTGTTCTCATGTGCTAACATCAAGATCCAACTCCCATAGGGGCCGAGGTGATCCTAAACTATCAGACACTCATCCCAAGGAATAAAACGTAGCAGGAAGAGGCGAGCAACTGTGCTGGACATCTTATTTGCCTCACACTGGAGTCCAGAATGCTGTGGATGCCAAACTGGTAAGTTTGATCTGGAAGTCACTGAGGGAGAATAAACACAGAGTAGAGCCACACAATGTCATTTTTTAAATAGCATCACTTCCCCTGACTCTATTAACACCTCTTTCCATTGACTTCAATGAGCCACTGAATGAAGTCTTTTGGCAGCTGCCGTGCACATTTGGTTGCTCCTGCCGGATGCAGAGTTCACAGTTTAGATAGGCTAGCACAGTGTGCTCAACCTCTTCACACAGGGTGGCTGCACCTTAGGAGTCTTAAAGGTAACAAAGGGAAAGTAAGAAATCAAATATTGCCAGAGAGACAATTCTGGGTGAGAATCCAAGTGAAAAATGGCTTATGTAACATTTTAATATTCAGTTAAAATCCTCCCATGTCCCAAGAGCAGTATCTCTCTCATAGGACAACAAAAAACATTCTGTTTATTTCTTCCACCATCCAGATGAGAGTCTGGGACAGCCCGTCTGGTCCAGCAGTCGGAAAATAACGTCTGTTGCTCAAAAAGAGGAAGAAGGGTTTCTAGTCTCCCAGGAAAGTTTTGCACTTCTGCGGGTCAAGGGCCTCCATGATTATCCAGATGCAGACCCAGAAGCCCACAGAGCGTGAAGCCACGTGCAGGCAGTGAACCTTTCTGCAGGGTAGGGTCACTGAGGGGGAAGAGAGACAGCTGCACTGCCTCCAGGGAGGCCCTAGATGGAAATCTTTATGAAGTGAGAAAAGACAAGGTTCTC
>NW_011888796.1:227453-270523 GCF_000151845.1 Pteropus vampyrus
CTTCAATAAAGCTGTTAAAATGAAAGGAGAGGTAGTGCCAAAATCATCACAGATAAATCATCAGGCAGCAGCTGCTCGATTATTGGAGCGATCCTTAATTTGGGAGATTTTTCCATATATTAAAAAAATACGTATATCCGAATCTCAGTTTACTTATTTGCACATGATAATTTGATGCCTGACTCTATTCTTGGTGATTCTTTCGAACCTCGAATAGTAAGACTTTATTTCTCTTTGATACTAACACGCTTCCGGACCAAGAGAAGGTGGACAGAACAGTGAAAAAAGCCAATTCAAAGATTTTCATTTTTCTTCCAGGGAGAAAAAGGTAAATTTCAAAACATTAAAAAAATAATGATAATAATAAGGCAAACGAGAGAATTTCTCAAGAATGATGTCAGGATGAACAATAATAACATTACTACATTTTGTAACACTCAAAAGTTTCTGGCAGGTGGCTTTCCTCATCTTTTCTCACCACCAGCCAGGGCAGAGGAAGTCCCCAGGCCAGCGAAAAGAGACTGAGTCTCAGTAAGAAAGTGATTTGCTCAAGGCCCCAAAGGCAGGGAGCAGCCTTGGAAACCGCCCAGCCCCAGAGCCATGGTGTTTGGACTTCCAAGATTCCCCAGCTCCCCCACCACCCCCGGCTACGCCCCCTCGCAGGTGCAGCTCCAGAGAGTCACAGCCCCCGCACAGGCTCTGGGAGCCTATACAGACAGCGGGTTTTTGTGACAGCACAATTTCTTGCCCTGCAAGAAGGCCTGGCCCAGGCACAGACAGCTGGAAGTCACTTCGACCCCTGATGACACCGTTCAAAGCCTCCTCTGTTTGGCTTTTTGATTTCTGATTGACATTCACTGGCAAGTGGAGATAAATGCTGGGCTGAGGACAATGTTGATCCTCTCTGACTATTCTCAGGGAAAGACTTTTCAGAATAACAAACAAAACAAAACAAAAACCCAAAAACATTGGTGTGCTTAAGGGACTGAATAGAGCCCAAGAAGTCCAGGGAAGCAGGGCCCAGCCTTTCAAGGGTCTGGCAAGTCCATTGAGGAGTTAATTGTTTGGGTGTACAATGAGTTTATTCTGACCACATACAAAGAGCTTTCTCTTCCAGGTCCTTCAAAAGCAAATGTGTCAAAGGGGCCAGAGGAGGAATCCGTATTAATGGCATCTCTTGGGGTCTCCCAGACTAAGGAGCCTTGGAGAATAAGGAAAAAAGAAACCGCCAACCCCATCCTAACATTTGGAAGGTCCCTCAATGATCCCAAGTCCCCTTCGATTCTTGGGCTCTGCCTGGATCATGTCCATCACTGGTCCACCCTCCCTCTCATATTCTTTTAGGCTGCCACTGGCCACCTTTTTGAAAGGCATGGAGATAAACTCCAGCCTAGTAGAAGTGCTGGCCAGTTCCTGCTTTTGAAGGGGCCACATTTAAGCCAGAGCCACATTCCCCCTCAACATGTGACTCAGGGACCCAGTGTGGAAGTGGCGATCACTTACTCTGGGCATCACAGGGAGAAAACCGTGCCTATTTGCAGAAGTCCCTTAAGAACCTGGCTCAAATTATACCAGGAAGAGGATGGGATGTCAGTCAATCTCAGCATTTCCTGAGATGCATGTTCCATAATCATCGATGCTCAGAAATGTACCAAGAGCTGTTCTGACTCTGACCTGTGAGAGTAGAAGCTATCCGGGCCCTTCCAGTCCTTTCCAGAACAAGAGATCAATGCTCTACATTCCATCTACCCACCTGCACACTCCCTCCCAAAGACGTGAAAACAAACTTAAAGCTGTCTTTTTGCAAGCAAATGCCCACATCCTCAAGCTCCACATTCGCCTGAATAAGAGCAAAAACATGAGCTGGTGAAAAAGGTAGACCAGAGGTAGAAGAAGAGGAAGAGGAGGAGGACAGGGACGGGGAGGGGAGGAGCGAAAAGGAGAAGAGGAGGTATACAGGTAGCAGAGGAGTCGGTTCAGGACTGGATTTACACAGAAGATTGTGCTATTTTTTTTTAACTTTTTATTTTGAAATGATTATAGATTCACAGGAAGGTGCAAAAATAATACAGACGAGTCCCATGTACCCTTCATCCAGTTTCCCCCAATGATAACATCTTTATAATTAAGATAATTATATAGGTAACTTATAATTAAATAGGTAGCATCATTATAGTACAATATCAAAACCAAGAATAATTCATGGACCTTATTCACATTCCACTAGTTTTCCATGTACTCAGCTGTGTGTGTGTGTGTGTGTGTGTGTGTGTGTGTGTGTGTGTGTGGTTTTACACAATTTCTATGCAATTTTACATGCGAATTGTGTTTCTACCACCACAATCAAGATACAGAACTATTCCATCACCACAAGGACTTCCCTTGTGCTACATACACCTTTATAATCACACTTCCCCTCCTCTACCCCATCAATCACCCCCGCCAACCACTAACTCCGTCTCTATAATTTTTAATTTCTGGAATGTTATATAAACGGAATCACGCAGCATATGATCTTTTGAGATTGGCCTTTCTCACTTTGCATAATGCCTGTGGGATCCACCCAAGCCATTGTTGCATATAGCCACCATTTGTCCCTTTTTACTACTGAGCAGTATTCCATGGTACGGATGCACCACAGTTTGTTCCACCCATTGAAGGACCTCTTTGGCTTGTTTCCATCTTTGGCTATTTCCACCTTTGGGTTGTTTCCAGCATTGGCTAATACAGATAAAGCTGCTGTGATCACCCATGTGCAGGTTTTTGTGTGGACATAAGTTTTCTCAATTCTCTGGAATAAATGCTCAGGAGTGCAACTCCTAGATTATATGGTAAGTGTATATTTAGTTGTTTCATTTTTTAAATAAATTACCAAAGTATTTTCCAGAGTGGTAATATTATTTTACATTCCTTACCAAGAATGTATGAAAGATCCAGTTTCTCCTCGGCCTCATCAGCATTTGGTATTGTCACTATTTTTTAATTTTCATTCTTCTAATAGATGTGTAGTGATATGTTATCATGGTCATAATTTGCATTTTTTATGGCTATTGATATTGAACATCTTTTTGTGTGTTTATTTGCCTCCTCCTTAGGTGCTTTGGTACAATGTCTATTCATGTATTTTGCCCATTTTTAAATTGAATTGTTTTTCAGCTGTAGAGTTTTTGAGACTTTTCTGTATGTTCTAGATATAAGTCCTATGTTAGATATGTGATTTGTAAGTACTTTCTGTCAGTCTGTAGTTTTTTCATTCTCTTAACAGGATCTTTCACAGAGCAAGTTTTTAAATTTGATTAAGTCCAACAATTTAGCAATTAAAAAAATTTTTTTGGATCACGTGTTTGTTGTTCGAGACAACAAAGTGCTAGGTTGACCTAGCTATAGGTTCTGAAGGTTTTGTCCTATGTTTTTTCCTAAAACTTTTAATAGCTTTACATTTCACATTTAACTCCGAGATCCATTTGGAATTAACTTTTTGTATAAGGTGTGAGGGACTTGAGGGTTTCATTTTTACCTATGAATGTCCAACGGCTACAGCATCATTTATGGAAAGTAATGTCCTTCCTCCACTGAATTGCTTTTGCATTTTTGTCAAAAACTGGTTTTCCATACTTGTGTAGTAGGCCTATTTCTGGGTTCTCTATACTGTTTCACCTATCAGTGTGTCTATCCCTTGGCCAATACCAGACTGTCTTGATTACTGCAGCATAAGTCTTAAAATCAAACAGAGTATTATGATTTCAACTATGTGGCATTCTGAAAAAGGCAAAATTATGGAGACAGTAAAAAGACCAGTGGTTGACAGAGGGTGGGGATGGGTGGGTAGAAAGGGATGACTAGGTGGAGCACAGGGAATTTGGGGGACAATGAAAGTACTTCGTATGATGCTGAAATGGTAGATACATGTCATTACACATTTGTCCATTCCCACAGAATGTACACCAAGAGTGAACGCAGTGTAAACTATGGACTTTGGGTGACCATGATGTGTCAAGTAGGTTCGTTGACTGTAACAAATGAACCACTGTGGTGAGATGTTGAGAATGGGGAGTCTGTACATGTGTGGAGGCAGGAGGAACGTGGGAAACCTCTGTGCCTTCTTCTTAATTTTGCTGTGAACTTAAAATTGCTCTAAAAATTAAGTCACTTTTTTAAAAAGAAAATGAAATAAGCATTTAAAAGGGGGGAATCACAGCATATGTTCAGAAGAACAAAGGGAAGCATGAACTGAAAATTCATATAGGGTCACAGGGGAGTAAAAAATTAGATATCTTTGTTTGAAAAAATCAGATAGAGTAATATCTCCAACTTTATTTTCTCTTTTAAAATTGTTTTAGCTCTTCTAGTTTCATTGCCTTTCCTTATAAATTTTAGGATAAGTAGCCCTTGAATCTCACAGCTTTCTTTCAGCAGGCACAGAATTGGTGCAACAGGACCCCAAAGTGACAATTCCTCAGCCTTTACCACGGGAGCTATATGGAGCCTTGAGCTGGAGACAGGGGTCGAGGCCTTTCCAGCCACGTGCCAAAATCCCAGCCTCCTTTCAAGTTGCTGGAACTGAACTCAGTCAAGAAACAGTGAGCAAGTGAACATATTCTCAGTGGCCTGACGAGCTCTGAGCTATCCCATCTGAACTTCAGGAGCCCAACAAGGGGACCAGGCAGAGGGATCAAAAACTTGCCAGTGGGCCATGCTCATCCCAGGCAGCCTCCACAAAGGGTCTTTCCTTAGAGGCTCTGGCCATGGGAGCTACCAATGAGGGCTATTTGGAGGATCCACCTGCTTCTATCCCCAACAGAGGTGACAGTTTCCCAGGATCTAGAAGTCTGCACTCCTCTGGGAGGCTGTCCCTCCACCTGAAGATAACTGTACAAGGAGAGACTAAGAACTATTAGAATGTGAGCTCCACGAGGCGAGGCCAGGGCTCCTATCAATTTACTTGTTCCTGGTTCATAGGAAGTTCTCGAATATTCATCAAATCAAAGAATAAGAGAATCAAGTAGAAAACACCAATGGTTACTAATAACACCAGGGACTCAAAAGAATCTATGACTAGGAGGCTTTTCCAGATCCGAAAACCCCATTTCCTCTTCAGTCCTTGGAAGTTGGGGATACGGCAGGGATTCGAACTCTGAGTTTAGTATCCTGCATGCATGAACTTTCTTTTGGAGACCCTAGAATAGGGGCCGAGATAGAGGGCAGGGGGTTTAGTAGATGGAGCCAAGCTGGGGGAGTACTTCAACGTGGGAAGCAGGAAGACATGGTACATATGCATGAGCACTCAAGCACACTCGTCACACCCTTTGCAACTGATCTCGACAAAGCCGGTATATTGATATGCCAGGCTAGGGCAGGGGCTCCGGAAAGCAGCAGCAACATCATGCAGAGAACAAAAAGCTGCCTCTCATGGGTTTGGAGCTGCTTAGGCGCGGTTCTGTTCAGCAGGCACAGTATCAGAAGGGGAATGTTTCTCTACAGGGAAATTCAATGTGCACAGTGGCCAACCCAGAGAGGTCACCAGCTGCCCATCTCCATTTCTCCAAGTCAGTTCCAACCCATAGACCAGGCTCCATGAGAAACTCTGAAAAGAAAGACACAGAGAGGAACCTTGGAGAAAATAACTGTGACCCACTCTTTACTTGGAGCACACACTATGTATGTATGGAGCAGCCAGTAGGGTATGAAAAAAAAAAAAAAGTTTCTGCAAATTAAAGGTAGGTCAGGTTTTGGAAGTTCTGCCCCTCTCCAAGACTGGCTTGACAAATACAGAAGCCCATGCAGAAAATGTAAGCAGAGCCTGGTAATGTCATTTTTTCTCCCTTTCCTTAAACAGCTAATTCCAAGACCTCCTACACGTAGGTAAAAAGCAAACTGCAGAAAACTCCTAATGACCCTAAGTGTACACTTGCCGTTTATCAAAGCATCACCGCAGGATCGTTAAGGTCCTGGGTGCTCAAAAGAAAAAAGCTCCCAGAGAACTAACTGCCAGAAATCATTTTACACGTGTTCTCTCATTATTCTCTCATGTGATCACCCTTCACCACTCCCCAGACCCCATCACCCTACCAGAGGCTGAGAACGTCCCTCCTGCACCTCACAAGCAGCGATGCCCAGGACCAGTCCTTGACTACACTTGGTTATCTTGGAAGCTCCTAAATCATCCACATTCATTAGCATTAAGACTCCAAGAAGAGGCACCTCGGGAAGATCCACAAGACTTGGTCGGCCAGGAAAAACCACTCAGGGTAAATTCGTAATCTCTAAACTCATTTGCTTCCCAGCCACCTTCTTTTGGATGACTTTAGTTGAAGTCAAAAATTCATCTCTACCTAAACTTCTGCAGCTTTCAACTGTTTTGGCAGCAGATAGAGCTTAAGGGGCTGCTGGAGGCCCTTTCCTCTGATATTCCTCTGTAGCATCAATAAAACACATGTGGATGCACGTGTGTCCTGCACTCCCACCCCCATCTGCCTCCAAATACACACAGACCCCTTCCCTCTCTCTTCAAGGGTGAGGACCGAAGGAGAAGAAGGGGAGGGGTGGCCAGGATGCAAGTGTCCCAGATCAATGGATATTTGAAACTCAAACACACGGCCAGGACCTACACTGAACGCGTTAATTACCACACATGTGCCCATAAAGGAGTCCGAGAAACACAAGGGGCCCAAAGATCAGAGCGAGGCAAGGACATTCCAAGGGATTAAATAGTCTGAAGTTCTGACCCTCCTCCCTTCCCGGAACACGTGCATCTGGGTAAGATAACAGCGCCTCCCTCCCTCCTTACCCCCCTTCTCCCCTCAGGCCCCACACCTGTGGACCCAGGAGCCAAAGCAACCCAAGCCTTCTGTGCTGCCAAAAGGCCACGGTGACCTGCTACCGCCTGGCCTCTCTCCCTCCTCCCTTCCTCCTGCTATCTCTCTGGGCCTCCTCCCCCGGCCTCCTCTCGCTCTGCCTTTCTCCTCCTCTCCTTGAGAGGACTAATTCCTGGCTAGCAACCAGACTCTCCATCTTTGCACAATACGCCTTTTCATTCCTTCCAGGGAGAGAGAACCGATCCCTCCAGGCCTGTCAGCGGAGCATGTTCAAGACAGCAAGAGGGTGGGGAAAGAACAGGCTGAGTCCGCTTCTCCCCTGCCGACCCACCCCCTCCACTCACACACTCGGCCCTCTGACCTCATCTCCTTTCTGGCCGTACCCCTCACCCTACACGAGGGTCCAAGCCTAGCATCTGTCTGCAGCAGGCCCCAGGGCTGTGAGCTCCCACTCTAGGAGATGCCTTCTAGGAGACCCCACATGTGGGCACAAGCTCAGACAAGGGGCCTTTGTGTCTTCCCACCTGCTGCCCTCAGAGCACATTCCATTCTTAAGTGGCAGCTGAAAGAGGGACCTCGGTGGGTTGATACAGGATATTACCAATGCCCTCTCGCACCCTATCCCCATTCAAACCCCAGCTTCCTGGACAGGTGTGGCTTCAGGTGGCCCTTCCTACAGGTGGCCCGAACCTGCTTTTCACTGAATCGTCTATGGCAGACAAAGAGAAAAATATCGGCACCTATGTTGATCCTCCAAAGCAGAAGAAAAGAGAGCCCACTGGGCAGAAGTCAAGCCTCAGGGGCAAGTGAGCCCTAGCATTCCCCGCTCCCAACCCCAAGGCTTTGCACCAAAGAGAAAGCCTCGGCACAACCATCTGGGAGGGAGGAACTGTCTAGGGTAAGAAAGCAAAGCACTGGGAATTGATGGCAACTTATCTCTGAGATGAGGCTTCAGACTCTAGCTCCCTGTTCCTCGCATCATCCCTGGAGGAATCAGGGTCCCCTGCCCTCTCCCTGCCATGCCCGTAGGTCTGTTTCTCATCGTTATCCATGAGCTACAAAGCCACATCAACATGGAAAGTACTTCTCTGTGCAGTTTAAGAGCCCAGACTCCATGGTTGGCCTTTCGTGGTGTGGGCGCTTTATTCAGCACCGTCCACTCAGTTCCCTTTGGTGGGGAAAATCTGGGTGGTCAGTTTTACGTGATGGCCAATTTTTTTTCTACCACCAGGACTTCATGCCCAGAAATAAAGATGTTCTGAAGACTTCAGTTGCAACAAGCAAAACTGAAGGCAGCTTTCTTTTTCAATCCTAATAAATTGGAGACACATGCTATTCACCACGTTGATGATTTCAGGTCTTTGCAGAAAGAAATACTCATGCCCCTCCCACTCTCCCAGCCAGAAGGGAACCACCAATACTCGTGGTTGTCTCCTCTGTGCTGGGAAGGACCTGGAAAGGTATTTGTTCCCTTCTTTTCACCCACTTACTCATTCCTGCTCACTGGAAGGGGAGCAGCCCATCTGGTCCCTAGTGTCTTCTAGTGGGTGGGTGGTGTCACCGTGCTTCACTTCCACGTCTCCTAGGAACACCTGCATTTAGGAGCAGTGAGTTCTCCAGACTCTCACCTCCTGCATTCAGGCACGGTCACCTTGCCTCCTCTTCCTGTCCTCATGGACTAAGCACCTGGGGCAAGGTGCAGGGACTCTCACTTCGGTCATCCTGTGATGGCATGTGAACAAACCTGTGCACCTCACACTGATCCTCTGCAGACCCAACTTTCACATGGACTCTTGTGAGCATGAAGTTCCCAAGGCCCAGACTCAGATGGGAAGCCTCAAACTCAGCCAAGGTCCCTTGTCTGTGTTCTAACAGAGAGCCCAAAATGGGAGTCGTGGATTGCTTGCTCCTGCGGTGAAACTGACATTTGTTTTCTATGCAACTACAACTCTCTGTGTGTATGTCATCCTAGGGGTAAGTAGTGGTGAATCTTAGCGTCTGACACACTGGAAATTATGCTCAGCATATTCCAGGGACCTATTCTTCATGGTGGATGGTCCACTAAATAGCATTCAAACAAATGCTTTAGTTGGGGCTAGCAACATAATCTGAACTAAAACAAAAATGCAAGGCCCTTTGTTCAAAAAGCAGAGAAAAGTATCATTAAAGACATGAAAACATAAAGTTTTATCCTCTCTTCCATAGTCACTCTCTTGATTTGTCATGGTTTTTAATTTGCTATTTAATGTTGCTCTACGTAAAGAAAACTTAAAATTCTAAGCACACCATTAAAACTTTGTAGCATGCATCGCAAAAGCTATATGCACATGGGGGCCAGATATGCATATGCATGTATTTCTTCTGCTCAATGCTTCATTGTTCCACCTACTTCACATACTTATAAAACATCAGTTCAGAGATAAAATAACAGAATTTAATGACAACTACACAGGTCATAAACCCATGAAGCCAGCCTAAACCTAAGAGAATCTGGATGAACTGGAACAATTATTAAGGAGAATCAGTGAAGGAGAAAATGCTCGAATGGGTTTCCAAAATAAGAGGGTCAGGGCAGCCTGGGTACACCTGCTTGCATCATCCTTCTTGGTTTAATGCTGGCTATACCAGTAGATGATTGAACTTCCCAGGAACCAAGATTCTCAGGGTCCCTGCCAGCTCCATGCCCTGGACTCACTGACCTCCCTCAGAAATTCTGAGAACTCTGTCTACACCATCGATGAGCCTTACTTACCTCCAGTGCTTCTGGGAGGAAATACAGAATAAGAATGGAGATTTTCTGTGGGGCACTTTTAGCTTTAACCCCAGCTCCTTCCATCTTGTCCAAGAATTCCTGCTTGGACTGGCTTTAGAAGCAAACAGTTTGAGAAAGCATAAAACTCTACTCACCTTTCCTTCCTGAGTTACCCTGGCTCAAGGGCTTGTCAGTGACTGAACCTTGAGTGAGAGGGGAGACAAAAACATAGGCATTCAGAATGCATCGCAGTTGGTTCCTTTCAAAGAGCTGGCAAAGCCTGATGTTACGAGCATATGGTTACATGTATGTATACATAGTTTACACATCTAGGGACATTATATACAAAGTTAGTACATACGTACATGTCGAGTGGGGTTGGTTTAATGTCAGTGTCACTGATATCACAGCACAGTTAAGATGAGCCATGATTTCCAGGTTCCCTGGCAACAGTCTCGACCAGATTTTTACAAAGTTCTACATCTATACAACTGCCTTATTAAACATTCCCAAAGCTGCCTTTCGCCTCCACTCTCCATCTTCCCCACTTCCTACCAACTCTGTGTTCTGAGCCATATCCACTCAGCAGGGCCAACCAAAAACAAACCCCCTCTTACTGCGAATGCAATGATTGACATCTCTTGCTGGTTAGGGCAGGAAATCGGCGATTTTCCATCTGCATTAAGTAGAAAATTGTTGGCCCAATTGTACTCAATGGGCCAAAATAGTCTGAGGCATGGAAACAATTTTCTACATGCAGCCCGTTCTTCCAGGAAGGGGTCATGTGTGTGTTTGGCCAAATGCTCTGCCCTCGGTATGCTAGGATACCTGTCCTGTGGTCCTGAGCCTGTGGTACATGTCTTCTCCATGAAACCCACACAGGCAGGGTATCGCCAGCTCATCCACTGAAGGGCATCTGTGGCAATCCCACCAACAAAAGACAATATCCATATTTTCTCAATCTATGTTATACTCCTTCTCCATATGCAAATTTTGTGAGAATGCAATTATCTTACCCTGCATGACTTGTTTCTAGTGCATTTGTTTGCTTTAAATGAAACATTCCAGGTCATTTGCAAGGAAGGCTCATTCCTGCCCTGTCCCCATACCAACCCCAATTAAGGCTTCCTGCTTCCATGTAAACCACAAATAAAATAAGCTTTCCTTTTTGACCTGCAAATCTTGACTTCCTAATGTACATACTTACTGATCTTCCCAATTAGTTCTCTTTTTATATAGCAAGGCCAGTAGAAAAATGAATATATTTTGTGAAAAAATAATAATGTTAGGATAACAAGACTACTAACCTTTGGAATTTCCCATAGGTTTTAGAATGTTTTTATGCTTTGCTTGAACTTAAAAATTAAAAATAAGTAAATAAATAAAACTCATATACACAGATACAGAGAAATATGAAGCAGCTAATTGTGGGACAGGGTTTTTTGAATGAGGGCTGAGCTGCACAATGAATTAAGATACCGACTCTCGAGTCCCTTACCATCTTAATGGAAGTGGAAAGTGTGGGGCTTGTATAAATCCATAATCCACAATCCCATGAAGATGACCTAAGAGCAAAATTTCTCTATGCTTATAAAGTTGTAAATAGAAAGGACTTAATTTTTGCCATGGACCATCCTAGAGGGTCACCATTACACAGCGGTTCCCTAAGTCATCAGAACCACTTGAGAAGCTTCATAAACATGTGGACTCCAGGTCTCACTCCAGACCTACTGGATCAAAACAGACAAGGAGGGGCCTCGATGCCTGGGTTTTTTCATTCCCCAGGCAACCACAGATGACAGCAGATTTGAAGGCCACTATTATGAAAGTTTTCCATCACTCTACATTACATTGTTCAGCAGTGGAAAATATATGGCACGTAGGCCTCCTGTGCTCATGACAAACATCACTAATTAATCATCACAGCCTTTGGTGTTGAGCTCCCGTGTAGTCTTGAAACCCATCTCAATAAAATGCTCCCAGGGCCACTAGCAACCAGAGCATGCAAGCTAAAAACATATATGCTGTGCTCCAGGGGTTACAGCTGATACTGTGGAAACCTAAACTTAAAATAATCAATATACATGCATGGACAGATACTGATCCTATCACACAGCTGACTACAGAGCAAGTGTGTTTGAGCAGACTCCTCCCTGTTCTGGGGGATAGCTCAGAGCCACCACCAATCTGTCAAAGATTCCCCCACAAGATGCGGAAGACAGCCAAGGGGTCTCTCTCCAACCCTTTTCTTTCTTCCCGCCCCTCCCTACGGTACCTGAACATACAGGAGTTTTATTCTGCACAGAAGAGCCACTGATGGGCTTCCCATCTGGGGTGACACACCAGCAGTACCCCGTGTAAGTGTGGCACTGCACCTGTACAGGGAAATTGTAAGGGAAAAAGAACCGTAAGTCTTGAGTCACGCTACTAATAGTTACCTCCCATCCCTTTCAAATCATCCCCAGTATGTGGATGAGCTCCTTCCACCTCTCACCCCAGCATCCGTCCCCAGAATATCTCTTACAGGTGGGTCCATCAGTCAACAACATCGATTATGTTTTCTGTGTGACTCCTGTGCACACCAGAGCAATTCATCTGCTTTCTTACAACTTGTAATGCTGAATACCTTATATTATACTTAGATATGTCTACTGTGTTTTTCCTGTGATGGTTCTCACCAATACCTACACATTTTTTCCCCAAACACTGGCATACCCTCCTATATAATTGTAAAAAATTCTGATTGGTGAACTAATTTGGCAAGTACAAGTTGGAATGCCACCACTGTAGGTTGATGTGACCCTTCTTTAACAAGAAGAGATAAGTGGTAAGCTTTTCTTTTTCTGGGTTTTCTCAGCATCTGTTCAGACAGTCAGCCTGCCTGTTGACCAGGTGGCTCTCCTGAGACAAGGGTACACATGATGGGGTTTAAGTAAGAATAAGGTCACTTGTGCCTGCAGGTTCTAGTCTAGTTGCCCTGCACGACTGTGAGATCTTGCTCAAGCCCCTTTGATCAGGTTTACCCTGACTGGGAATAATAAAATGAAAATGAGGCTTTTGCTTCATTTGGGGTAATTCTTTCTCTGCCAATGGCTGTCATTCATGCAAATTTGCTTGAGGTCTTCCATGATCTGCTCCTTTGTATTCCCACAGCCTCATTTTACACCTATGCCTCCACACACACTGTCCATTCCAGCCACAAGGAACCCTTTAAAGCTCACAAGCACATCCTACTTTCTCATGGTTCTAAATGCTGTTCGCTCTAACTATTCAATCTGTCCACAGTACCACTCCCCAGCCCATCCTCAGCCCACTCTTAATCCTTTTGTATTCCCACCCTCTTCATAATACACCTTCTCAGCAAAGGGGTCCCAGTCTCCCCACCTCCTCGCCCTCCTTCTTCTGACCCTCCATACACCCGTTTCCCAGATTCAGAGCCCTTATCACAATGAGCTATAACTATTGATCCATCTTGTCTATCTTCCTCCACCCCCAGACTGCAACCTCCCTAAAACAAGGGACTGCACCCTGCTTATTTTCATATTCCAACATCTAGAATAATGCCTGACATTTATTGTAGATGCTCAATGAGCTAAATAAATGCATAAGTGATTATATTTCCTCAGTTCTTGGTCTCCATCAATTCTAAAAATGTAACATTAATTTAAGCAGTCACATCACATTGAATGAAGACTTCATTTACAAGATGTGTGTACAGATATTAAAGTGTGAAAAAAAAAGCGTGCCTCTTGGGATCAAAGACATGTTGAAACTGAGGATAGACAGTAATAACATACAGACTGAATACTAAGGGTCACGAGGGGTACAGAGGTAAAAGAGAGATCTGATGGCCTGGGTGAAATCCAGAAGTTATCGGTAAGTCCGAAAAGCTACAGAAAGGCTTCTGCTTTTGTGTGATTTTCCCCAGGACCAGCTGTTTCACTGTGAACCTATCCCCAGAAATCAGGACAAGAACAAGATGGAGGGCATCTTGCTCCTACCAGGATGATGTCTGTATGTAAAGGAGGCATTTCTCTCTCCTGTCCATGCATAAAAACGATATTCGATGCCTTTACCTCAGTGCCATACTCCACTCCCACCACATCTCATGGAGATAATCCATAAGACGGTTTACACCCCAAGGCCATGGTTGCTGCCCCAGACGCTCACTTAAGATCCACATCTTGGGTTGTGTCAGTGCTAACTTCTGAGGGGGCGTAATGGTAGAATGGAAAGAAACCCAGACAGACTTGAGTTTGAATCCTGGTCCAGCCAGTTACCAACTAGGCACATTACTTAGCATTTTGAGCCCCGTCTATAAAATGGGGATAACAAGGCCAAACCTGGAGGGATCTGGCCAGGAAAACAGTGTGAGTCCAGTACCTGGCACGGGTGACAGCAGGATACATGATTGCTCTCAGCTCTGTCAGAAACACCTGGCAAGCCAGCTTCCTCATGGGCCACAGCTCCCCCAGTAACCTCCAGAGGCTTGGGTGGGAAGCATGGCTGGAAACTTGGAGTTTACCCCTTCAGATTCTGTCAGCTCTGCAGGGGATAGTTCCTAGAGACGATTCCTCGCCAGTGACAGCATTTTAATGAGACCTGGCTGGCAGCTTTCTCCTCCTTGGCCAATAATCACCTCAAGGGAAACCTGTGCCTGGGGCTGTGCAGCCACGCTGACTCACTCCTGGGCCCCGGGCCCCATGGCCAAGGCCGGCCTCCCTCTCCTTGAGGACTGTACTGCCCAAGTCCAGCACCCAAAGCTGTGCCTCTGGCCCCGTGCTGCCTGCTAGAGCCAGCACTGTGGTCAAGCAGGCCATGGAGAACTGCTGGATGGAAAGCCCCCTCCTCCCAGGCATGCAGAGCCCCAGCCAAGCCTAGTGGGGATAGAACTAAATGCACGAGTAAGAGCTTAAGCTTTGTTTCAGGGGATATAATCTGACCTCTGGCCTCAGCAGGTCCCAAGGACCACATGCTCACTGGGTACATCCACTGTATCCCTGTAGACATGGGACACTGTCTCCCAGCCCCCAGCCAGGCCCATAGGCCCAAATATAACCCCTTTCTCCCCAGGGCCCTCAGCATTTTCCTCAGAACAGACTCCAAGGAATAGACTCTAGATTACAAAATCCTCGGGCTGGGCGCTGCTTCCAAGTCGCGGAAAACTGGAACCAGAGGAAGAATTATTGCCACGTTTCTCAGAGGCCTGGAGCACTCAGTCACAGGCACGCCTGTCCCAGGTGTGCTGCAGGGGAGGGACAGCGACAAGCAAAGGCGGACACGGGCTGCAGGAAACACAGGAGGTGCCCAGCATGGTCACTTCTCTTTGCTGCAAGAGCCCTGAGTGAATTAACCCCTGATTCTCAGTCAAAGGGATGTTTGTAAGTTGTCTTCGGCAGTCTTCGAGGTGTCTTCTTGAAGAAGAAGTTACATGGAGATGGACAGCAGGGTAGAGTCTGACTGCTGCCCACTGTCCTTCACTAACCAACCCCGCCCGCCACTTCACTGCTGAACTTCCCGCCCTCTGCAGCCTCGGAAAGGTTCTTAGTCAAACCAAGCCTCAAACTGCCCAAGTCTATTTAAAAAGGAGAGATACTAATACCTACCTCACTCTGTTGTTGAGAGGATTAAATTAGATAATGTAAATAAAGCACTTAGTTCACATGGTAAGTGCCCAGTTAAGCTATGCTATTTATTGTCATTGTGTTATTTTTCAGCAAACTATCTGTACACTCGAAAAGGGCACCGCCAGATTTTCTGATGAGAACCAAAGAACATCTTATTCTGACCAGCTGCCATGGAAGGGGCAGTCTGAAATCAGCAAAAAGTTTGAAAAAATTTGAATGAAAGAAAAGGAAGTTTGTTTTCATATAGCAACAGTTCTACTACAGCCAGAGAAGTAAGGCTTCTTGCAGAAAAGCGACCAGAATGTAAATTCTATAGAATTGATGGTTCATATATACATCAAGATGTAAGTTCTACCTAGTTTATATTCTTTCCTTGCAACCTTATTTGTTCTTTTGAATTAATAAGTAATCTCCTTTGGATGGGATAAATATTTGAATGTCCCACCCCCGGCCTCAAATTAATCAACTCTCAGACTTAATCTATGGAAAAAGCGTGGGCCAAGAGGAACTGACAAGGTAATTGGCCATGTCTACTATCTCATTGTGCAGTTCTCAAAACTCGGGGTTGTTCTGGTCCCAAAAGTACAAATACAAACCACGGAATTTGCTCCTACCTCTCTAGAGTATCCCAGGAAGGCTGAAATGTAAACTGATGGGTCTTCATAAGAGACAAAAAGTGTTTGTAGTGGGGAGGTAGACAAGGGTAAAAGGGATCAAATATATGGCGATGGAAGGAAATTTAACTTCAGGTGGTGAACACACAATGCAATATACTGATGATGTACTGTTGAATCGTATACTCGAAACCCATGCTTTTATTAACCAATGTTGCCCAAATAAATTTAATTAAAAATAAAAATATAACCGGGAAAAAAGAAAAAAAAGTGTTTGTACATCAGCCTAAGTGAGCTTACCCTGCTTAGCCATCCTATTAAATGTAACTGGTATTCCCAAAGGTACTTTAAAACAGCATGTTCTTAGGTAAGAGAATTTCATCTCTGACTCATATACTTAAAGGTTTTTGACTTGTAGTCCTTTGTGTTAACAGCCCAGTGGTATATTTCGGGTCAACCTCTGTCCAAATTAAGACGAATTTAAAATTTTAAAATTATTTTAAGCCTGTTAATCTTCAACCTTAGTCCAACTCCTGGACACCTGGCAGAATGTGGGCGGCTAGCGCTCGCAGCAAATGCAGCTGAGTGAGCAATGAGTAGAGGAGAGCAGAGCAAATACCAGCTCACAGGACAGAGCAGACCGGGGACTGCGTGGCGGAAAGCCCTGAGAGAAACAAAGGAGACACACGGACTACGCCCTCAGACGGCGGTCGCTCACAGGTGCCGCGCCTCAGACAGAGAACACCACCTTCTACTTTCACAGCAGCTTTTCAGTCACCACCGACGACCTACGCATTTTCTCATGTGGGCCTCAGAGTCACCCTGTGTGCCGTCTTTTATAAGAGAGGCACAGGGAGCAGAGATTACTGGTTCAAATGTCGCAGCTAGTTCATAACAGCAAATCTCAATCTCCAAGCTCTTGTAAACTTTTGGAATGGAGAGAGCTGGAGAAAACCTTAGCGATCACCACTCTAACCCAAACATTTTACAAATGAGGAAACCAAGGGCCGGAGACAGAGAGGAAGCCTGATGGCCAGCACCTAGCTGTGACATGTGGCAGTCTCCCAGGCCTGGAAGGGAGATTGAGAAAGGCCTTGTTCCTAGTGCTGGTGCCTGAGGGAACTGATTGCATATCTGTGCCAGTAATTCTCCAGCAAATGGAACTCTTTTTTTGGGGGGGGGGAACACGGGGTGTAGGGAGAGTAGCATGAGATAGATATTCGAATCAAGGAGGCAACTGGAAGAGAATCTTGCTCCAATTTCAATGAGAGGCCATTTCTGGAGTAATTGGGGTGACAGCATGGGGGCCTCTGCCACATCCCCTGGCCAGCCTGCTCTCCTTTGGCTGTTCTTGGAGGTGGGGGGTTGAGTCTCTAACAGCGGTCAGACTTCACATCCCAAAGTTGTTTCTTTGTTGTTAGACTCTTGATCTCCCTCCTACCAAGGGCCCCCTGCTTCCCTAGGAGACCAGTCCCTCCTGCTCACGCCCACCTCTCTTCTCTCCTGGAACGTGAAGCGGCTGTTCCCGATGCCTTTACCTCTGCCACTGTGACATAGTGAAGAACGCAGTTGGTGTTCCGCGAAGTGTGACTAAGAATTATTGGGGATGCAGGAGTTCTCTTGCCAAATAACTTTGGAAATATCGGGTTAAATAATTAAAATTAAAAGATTTCTTGACTGCAGAACATCTCAGAACCTTAAATCAATTCACGATTTAGCTCTAAGAGGAAGAGATCATTTTAGCAATTCCTAAACTTATTTAACTAGGGGACCCTCCCTTAATTTTGTGTGGGGAGCATTTCATGGTTCACAGTGTTCTCGGAAATGTACTTAAAAAAAGGGGGTGGCAGTAAAATGAAGCACAGGGCCTTGCTATATTTCTTTGCTTTTCTCAGCCTTACTTTCTTACAGTCCAAGTTTCAGACTCTTATTTTGTTCACTATTCTTGAAATAATTTCCCCCTGACAAGCCCCTACCCACTCAGCAGCCCCCCATCCCCATCCCCTTTTTCGTAACACATTCTCAAGCTCTATATCTATTGAGAAAACCATCTTGAACTGCCTCAGGCCTTCACCGACAACTGGGATCCCCTCCAAGGCACAGCACCTTCTCACCCTGTGGCTTCCTTCCCGCCTCCCTCTGTTTCTTTGTGCTTCCTTTGTAAAACAGAAAATGTGAACCATATGCAAAGAGACAGGTCTGATTCAGCATCCTTTGTAGCAACTACCAAACTTGTAATGAAATGACTATTATGATGTACTTGAACATTTCCTAGTGGGAAAAAGCTAAACTGAAAGCAGAAGGCCTGTGGATATTTGTCTCTTTTGGCTGTGGGAGTATGAGACTGTCTTTTTATTTTCAATCTGCCAGTTGCTCCAAATCAGTTAGCAGGTTCTTTGGATTAAGCAAATGCATAGTGAAAGTTAAGTATCTTACTGTTGGTCCAGTTGATAACTTTGTTTCAGGGCAGTTCCATTTTCCTTTCGTCTGATTCCCTAAAACCTCTCAGAAATTGTGTTTTGCATGGGTGCCATGGGCCCTGGCTGGAAGACTGGGTATCTAGGCCACCTGAGGTTGACACTCGTAACACCAGAACATCTCTCTCCATCAGAAGCTGCAGGAGAACATTTTTTATTGGAGAACATTAAATTTACTTGGAGAGCTTATAAAAACACATGGCTGGGCCCCACCCACAGAGTTTCTGGATTCATTAGGTCTGGGGTCAGCCGGAGAATCTGCATTTCTAACAAGTTCCCAGGTGATGCTGTTGCTGCTGGTCCAGGGATGGCACTTCAAGAACCACTGTTTTAAAGGAAACTTTTTACTCCACCCTTTCTGGCATTTATCATGAAATACTCAAGAAACGGGTACTTTTCTAGGTGGGCATTTGGGAACAAGGGGCTTTGCGACCATACTCCTTTCCAAAGTTTTTATATTCCAGGTGTTTTGATGACATGTGGTCTTTTAATTCATGGGTCGAGTGATTGCAGCGTTAAACCTACTGGGTGATTTCACACATGGAAGAGAGTCTGAATGCAGTGAGGGAGGGGGAGGAAGGGCTAGTGTGACCCTCTGGGCCGCTGAGCCTGAGCATATTTTTTCTGCAATTTGGAAAAGGTTATCCTACAAATATCCTCCTCATCTTCAGTCAGGTTTGGCTCAGAAGCCACAAGATGCAGAGGGAATAACATAGCTTCGGAGTCAAAATGATCTGAGTTTAAATATCATCTCACCTACAAGCTGTGCGACTTTAGCAAAGTCACTTAACCTCTCTGAGCATATCTATAAAATAAGACTAATGGTGTCCCTTGAAGGTTACTGAGAAGACAAAATGAGACAAGATATATAGCATCTAAAGTAGTGTCGGGTACGGAGTGTGTCCTCAGCATAAGCTAATTTCATCCTTTCTCCCTTCCCTTGTACAGGGAGGTTGGAGGCCAAAGCTTCAAAGCACAGCTCTTCCTGTTGGCTGTAGACACTGTCTCCTGCTTTATGCCAGGTCTAGGGAGGACTGTCTGCTAAGGAATAAGAGATTTTCCTTTTATAGTATTTATCTCATCCTCCAGAATTTAATGGAGGAGATGCAGGGAAGGAAGATAACCCTTCAGTTTCAAATCCTCCTACATATGGGACTTTGTTGATTATGTTTTTTACGAGTTGATGGTGTAATGTGGCTGCCAATATGATATTAGTTAGAAGTGGTGTGCTTAGAACAAGAGACAGTTGCCTTCTTCCCCAGGCTGTTTATGACCACATTTGAAATATCGTGTACAATTTGGGAAAGGACACTCTATAAGAAGGACCTTGGCAAACTGAGTTCAGAAGAAAGAGGCCAGGAAGAAAGAGAGACATAAATCTCTGTGATATGAGAATGAGTTGATAGAACTAAGGATTTTTGCCATAGCAAAAAGAAATATTTGTTGGCTAAAAGATAAGATTTCACAAGGACATAACGGTGTCTGTTTTCAAATCTTCCTGTGGAAAGTGGGGTTTCTGAGGATTCTGAAAGTCCCACAGCTAAGAACTGGGGTCATCTGTTGAAAATTACAGGAAGACAGCTCTCAAGTTATTGCAGAGAAGGACTTTCCTTACTAAATTGTCCCAAAATGCATTATGTACATTGTCATTGGTGGTAATAAGCTTCCTGTCTCTAGTGGCAATCAAGCAAAAGGTAGATGACTGCTTGGTGAGAACTTGTAGGTGGAATGCGAGCCTTGGATTAGGGCGGGGCAGGAAGAGTAAGGAGAAGAGGAATTAGACTCCGCAGAGGTCCCCTTTGACACAAAAGCTCTAAATTGAACTTTCGCTGCTTAGTGGTAAGGTGGAAATTTATAAACTAATTCCGAAATGTCGGTGTTGCTATCACTCCTCCAAGTACATGATGAATAACATTTTTCTGGTATTTTTTGAAAAGTATGAATACCATCCCCTCAACACACATTGATATTTTTAAAACCTGGGTGTTAAGACTTAAGGGACCCAAAGAGCTTAATTTTCTTCGCTCCTGCCCCTCTGTTTTGTGCTTAAAATGACCCAGGTTTTGTAAACAGCAAATATGGTACTTGTCGTTTATTCACTTTCATTTCCATTTGGGTGGAAAAATTAAATATGTTTTTATGCTTTATAAAATACTCAATAAGAGTCACTCTTGTATAGGAGCTTTGTTTAGAGTAGAACTGTGAAAATCTGGCCAGTACTGGGACAAAGGTGGCCTGCAGGAGTGGGAGCGCTTTCTGGCTTCCCATATCTGACTTCGCTTTTAATTAAATTTTCTGCCTTCATACCTCCCTCTTGTGTTCCTATTACCTGTCTCTACTTTGAGATGAGAGGGGGCGCAGAATCTGATCTCTTTAACTTTGCAAGAGTTTACTTGACTGACCTGCCTGGCATGTTATATGTACACACAGTGGGATGGCAATAGCTTTAAGTGTGGATATTAATGACTCTGCCTGGAAGGTTCCTCAATAAGTGTTTGCGATGGGCCTACTGTGTGCCTACCCATCTGGTTGAACATGAGCTACTGTCTCATAAAATCCTAAAAAGTGTGAGGGTTACCTCCCAGGGGTCTGCAATTTAACCTCCTTCCCAGTTCAGTGGTGTTCTCTCCCCACCCCCACAGCACCCCTGCTCAGTGCCCACCCGGTCCCCACTTGACCATTTCCTGGGATGGGAAGTTAAGTTCTCTTTGAGTCAGACATTCCATCTACGGATTGCTCTACTTGCAAAAAAGTTCTTCCCTATTTTGAGTCAGCATCTGAGTCATTACATACTTCACTCAGTGATCCTGGGTCAGCTCTGTGAGATTATTCAGTAAAAAGCTATTGTCATCCAAAGTTTGAAGATGGTTCTCATGTATCCCTTTGGTCATCTCCTTCCCCTATCCTTTGGTTCTTCACTTCTCCAAACCAAACATTTCTGGCTCCTTTGAATATTCCTTGTGTGACATAACTTCCCGACCTTACTCACCGGGGTCCCCCTCCTGGCTATGTCCTAGTTTGGCAACATCACTTTAAAAGATGCCATGCCCTCTAGAGAGGCTGAGAGTAGTAGTTGGGACCAAGAACTGTGCAGCCAGACGCTTGGGCTTGAATCCTGACCCTACTACTCATAAGCTATATGACCCCAGGCAAGCTGATCAGCTTCTCTGTGGTTCCATTTCCTCATCTATAAAATGGAAGTATAATAGTGTCGTAGGTCACAGTGAGGATTGAATGAGTTATTGTGTCAGGCACTTATAAAACAGGCTGGCACAGAGTGCTGTATAAGTAAGTGTTGTTGTTATCTTAAAAAGAAATAAACAGCAGAGGGGGTGATTGAAGCACCCCATCATGGAGCCTCCCCTTTCCCATAGACATTACGAAGGCCAGAGAAGCAGGCCTTCATCTTTCTCTCCCTCCCAAGTATATCCCCTTGCAGAAGAGCAGCTGCAGATACTGCCTAGTTACACAACAGACAAACTGTAGGGACAGACTCAGCCAGGGCTCTGGGGAGCTCAGATGTCCAGCTGGGAGCACCCAGATCTTGCATGCTTGCTCCAAAGCAAATGAGGTCAGCCAATCTGGGAGAGGATGCTCAGTGGCCATTCGACTGGAGAAAAGCCATTGGAGAGTAGGACCAAGCAGTGGTTAGGGCAGGCATGTCCTGACAGAACACAGTGGATACAATGTCCTGAGCACAAAGCACACTCATCTACCCTCATCTTATTGCACATGTCTAAATCTGATGGGTGACCCAGGAGGTGCCAGTTCTCTCACTGAAAAGATAAGAGTAGTATTATGTGCGGGAGATTATATGAGTCACTTGCTAGACACATCCTTCCTGCACGTGAATAGATCAAGCCTCGTCCCTGCCATCATTTACAAAATTTAAAAATCTCTTTCACAGCTACATCACTGAAAATTACATGTCACCTAGACCACCATAGTAAGGCAGTAGAGCCACAGTAGAGCCCCCGCGGGAAGCTGGCTGCTGGCTGTTGCTCGCCAGGGCTCCAGCTTCTACATCTTTTCAGATCTTGATGTGCTGAGAACCTTAATGACCTCGGAGGCTATGTCAGTGTAAGGAGAGGAATAAGCAGGAGTCCAATGCCTGACTCATGCGGCGGCAACACATACCCTCTAAGGCATGAAGGCTTGCTGTCACCCACAGTTTCTAATTTGAAAAAGAAATCCCTTCCCTGCTTGTAGATTCAAAGAAGAAATATCGGCTTGCCAAAGACTGAGAGCTCTTAGTGATTGCAGAGAGTTTCTCATCCCCTAATTTGTACTTTTCTCTCCCTACCCTTCCCTTGAAAATACCAAACCAAGGACATTGATATTGGTCACAAAACCTAAAACTATAGCACAGGCTTCAGGCTCCTGGACATCCAATCTCCTCTCTCTCCTGTTGACGGCAGCTGGCATTAACCCCACACATGGATGGAGAACAACATTCACCTCACTGTTCATTTTAAAAAGAAAAACAAGATTCAGAACTTACTACAAAGCTATAGGAATAAAGGGAGTGTGGCACTGACATAAGGATAGACATGGTGATCGATGGAATAGAATTGAAAGTCCAGAAAGAAACCCTTACACTTATGGACAACTGATTTTCAAGAAGGATGCCAAGAAAATTAAGGGAGGAAAGAATAGTCTTTTCGACAAATGGTGCTGAGATAACTAGATACACACAAAATTTCACACCCATATACAAAAGTTAACTCAAAGTAGATCATCAACCTAAATGTAAAAGTGAAACCCGTAAGACTCTTATGAAAAAACACAGGGGTGAATCTTTGTTGCCTTGGGTTAGGAAATGGTTTCTTAGATCTGACATCACGATCACAAACAGTAATTTTACAAAGGAGATAAACTGGACTTCATTAAAATCAAAACTTTTATTCAGTAAAGGACATTACCGGGAAAGTGAAAAAACAACCCACTGTATGGGGGGAAAATATCTGATATGAGTCTTTTATCTACAATATATAAAGAGGTCTTACAGCTCAATAATAAAAAGACTATTGAATTTAAAAATGGACAAAGGATCTGAAATGACACTTCTCCAAAGAAGATATACAAATGGACAAAAAGCACATGAAAAGATGCTCAGTCTCAACAGTCATTAGGGAAATGCAAATCGAAACCGTAAGATACCACTTCACACCCAACAGGATGGCTACAGTAAAAAAGACAGACAATAACAAGTGTTTACAAAGATGTAAAGAAATTGGAACCCTCATACATTGCTGTTGAGATGTAAAATGCTGCAGCCACCTTGGAAAACAGTCTGTCTGACAGTTCCTCAAAAGCTTAAACAGAGTTCTAAACCCAGCAATTCTACCCTTAGATATATACCAAGAGAACTGAAAACATACGTCCACACAAAAACTTGCACACAGTAGTTCGCAATAGCATTTTTTCACAATAGCCAAAAAATGGAAACAATTTACGTGTCCATCATCTGATGAATGGATAATCAAAATGGGGTGTATCCATGCAATGGAATATTATTGGACAATTAAAAGGAATGTAGTACCGATTTATGTTGTAATGTGAGTGCACCTTGCAAATATTATGCTAAGTAAAAGAAGCCAGTCACTAAAGAGCACACAGATATTATATAATTCCATTTATATGAAATGTCTAGAAAAAGCAAATCCATAGAAATAGAAAGTAGATTAGTGGTTGCCAGGGGTTGGGGTGGGGCGGGTAATAGAAAGTGACGGCTAATACGTACAAGATTTCTTCTTGGGTGATGAAAATATTCTGGCATTAGATGGTGGTGATGAGTGCACACTCTGTAAACATATTACAAGCCACTGAATCGTTGGTAAAATTTATGGTATGTGAATTATGTCTCAATGAAGCCATTATTTTAAAGAACAAAACCAGGTGGCCAGCCCGCAGGTCACAGTTTGCTGACCTCTGGAATAATTCCATTAGCTCTCCTATTTTACAGTTGAGCAAACTGATACCCGAAGAGGAAGAAAACCAACCTTTGCCAAAGTGCAATTACATGCTAAATAGTGGGCATTTTGGTATGAATTAATATATGTAATATCTGGTTAATTGGAACAAAAGCAATTCAATGAAAAACACATATAAAGCAAGTAGTAAAATGCCCTGGGCACAGTCATTATTCAAACTCTAACAATAATAATATGTTTATTGAGCACTTAACAGAAAAAGAAAAAGAAAAGCAACCACTTGCCCAACAGTGGGTCTATTGACCATTATGCCATCTATACATAAAGGGTAGGCTTCGATTTTTAACAGTGTGACTGCATTAAAAAAAAGTTGGCATTGTACATGCCACAGAAGGCTGAGAGAGCCTAAAGCAGGGTACCACCTACTAAAACATACAGAACTGGCTTTGTTGGGGGGCATCCGATGGAGCTGTTGATGGCCGGAGAAGCTCAGAACACTCCAGCTTGTGAATGCAGTCAAGATCTTAGTACTGGAGTATTCTGAGCCTCTGGACTCTTTTTAGACCTCTAGGCTCATCAAAGATAAGACAAATCTTTTCCACCCTACGAAGATGCTCAGCACTCCAGCCTGCCCATGTTTAATCAGCCGAAGCCAGAGGCTCACTCTCCACACAAAGCATCGATACCTTTCATACTTGCTGGGGATCTGGAAGAGGAAGGTCCAGATGGTAAACCCAGGTGCTTCCAGGGCAAGCTAGTCACACCACTCAGGCCTGCAGAGGTGACTTGAGGAAGTGCAGTCCTGTACTGTAGGGGCGTGGAGGAGGAGGAGGAGCTAAAAAGGAATATCATGAACTGCTCCATAGCTCCAGCCCAGGCACTTAGCTGTAGTTCTTAGGTTTTGGCAAATGCAGTAGTAAGAACTATAGAAATGCTGACAAGGGGAGTTCACTGTCTTGGCCAAAAAACCATGGCACTTTTTCTTTGTGCTTCCAATTTCAGAATAAAGCATCATGAAGAAGAAAGCACAGCTCCCCAGGCTCCTATATGTTATATATATAAAAAAAAAAAAACCTCAGAGAATAGAAGAGCATGCATATATATGCATTGGTGGGGGAACAGTGATTAGAGAGAGTGAACGTGGGGAAAGTGTTAGTGCCAGACAAAGCTATATCAAGAAAGACTGTTCCTGGAACATGGAGCTCAAAGAAGGGAAACAAAATTTTCTCACACGGAAGTAACATTACAAATGGTGTTTCATATTCTATAGTACTATTAGAGCTATACTCCATCTACACGAAAAAATAAAATGGCTTGGGAATGTATTCAATAACAACCACTGATCAACCACACCGCGGCTCAGCACCACGGGAGGTGATTCAGTGGTATGCATCAAATGCTTGAAAAAGTGCACGTCCTTTTGACTCGATACTCACATCGGGAAATTAAATTCCCGAATTTCCAAGATTCATGGTATTCATACAATGAAGTATAATGTAGCCATTTAAAAATTGAGGTAGAGTTATATGTAATTAGCCTGGTAATAAGCCCACAATAAGTTTAAGAAAATGTTATAAAATGATATATATATTTATCATTATAAAATGGTATTATATCATTTCTTTCCTAAATAAGTACACAAAGAAAATAAATCTAGAGGATTACAGACTTAAATTGCTCCAATTTCAAGAAGACGAAATCACTGGCTTTGCCTTCCTTTCCCACGTATTTCTGTATTGTTAGAATATTTTCTTTTTTACAAAGTGTATGTAACTTTTCTCTTTAGAAAAAAATGAAAATAGTTCTCTTTAATTATTTGATTAATTAAATTAAGTCCCTAACATACACACAGACACACATATGTAAAATAATCCTCTACAATACAATATATCATCTTACTTAGCTGCATAGTGTGGCTACGTTGTAATTTGTTTAAGCAATTCTTTGTTATTGGATATTTAGGTGGTTTCCAAATTTTTGCTACTATAAAATCCTTGTGGCTAAATATTTGCACATATTTTTAATTATGTCCTTAGAATAAATTCCTAGAAATGGAATTTCAGGCTCAAGATGTGGTACAATTAAAAACTTTTGAACAACATTGCAAAATTATCCCATAAAAAATCAATGCCAATGTACTTCCCCAGCAGCAATGTGGGGGTAGACTTTTCTTTTCACTCAAGCATGAATATTATTATCATTTTTCCAATTTTTACCAATTTGGTAAGCAAAAAGACACATTATTTTTATTTGAATTTATCTCATTACTAAGGGAAAACGACATCATTCATATTCACTTACTGGCTATTTCTTATTGTTGTGTGACCTGCTTATTGATATTTCTTGCCCACTTTTCTACTACAATCTTTTTCTTCCTGGTTTGTAAGAGTTCTTTATATAACAGCCCTTTGTCATTAAGGTTAATATATATCATTTGCCTTATAGTTTTGTTTAAGGTGATCTTTCATGTTCAAAATTTTTTTAATTTGTATATATTTTCTCAAAAACAAAATGCACTAGGGATTCCAAATTACTGACTTGTAAATGGGCATTTGAAATGTATCTGGTTATATATGTATGATCTTGAATACTGGCTACTTTATCATATGTTTTCATATCTTCTCTGCACATGAGCTCCTTGAAGGCACAAGTCATGACATTTTTCAAATCACCCGCAGCAACTAGCACACAGCCTAGAAGATAGTGGAGCTCCAAAATGTCTGAGATGGGAAAATATTATGTCTGAGATTTGCTTTGAAGCAATCCAGTTTGAGGCAGGAAATGAAAATAAAATAAAGATGAAATGGAATCAGCCACATGTCGATCATTGTTAAATCTGGGTGGTGGGTATACAGAATTCATTATACTATTATTTCTAATTTTCTGTATATTTGAAAATTCCCATAATCAAAGGATTTTTTAAAATATCTGCTTGACTGGTCAACAGTATCAGAGAGGAGACTTCCAAAATAACAATGATGATAAAAATGAATTATATGTACATCAAGGACCCTTCTTTCTGTAGCATGAAAAAAGTTAAAAACACAGGCCTTGAAATTAGGCAAGGCTGGGTACAAATCCTTTCTAGCTTAGTGACCTTGGACCAGTTTTTCAACCCCTCTGAAACTCAGATTTCCATTATAAATGAAGGTATTAATAACTACCTCAAAAGGTCCTAGTAAAGATTAACGAGTATAAAACTCCATGCCTAGCACCAAGTAGCACTCAATAAAAAGAGTTGCCATGATTATCATTCAGTGATGCACAAGCTTGACAAGCTCCAGCCAACATTCCTGGTGATGGTGATCCAATCCCTTTCCACTACGGCTATGGTATAGAACAACTGCTTAGCAGAGGACTTGGTAGAACAGATGTCAGGAGTCACGTTCCTGGTACTCAGAAGAGAAAACAAATAAGGCCACAGCAGAGGACAAAGCCTGTAGCCCCTGACCTTACTCAACAAGTCACCAAAGAGCATTAACTCCACATTCCAACAACGCAATCAAGAATAAGCGTGATAAAGCCCTAACAACAAGGACCTATTCACAACTTTGACCAAAAATTAGTATCACCTGGGGAGCTTGAAATATCACAATGTCTGGGTCTCACTCCCAGAATTTGATTTAACGGTCTGGGACATGGACTAGGCATTGAGGTTTTTAAAAATCAAATGTGATCTAACATTCACCAACCACTCTGCTGTGTGAGTTGGAGTGGGAAGTACGAAGGGAAGAGAACAAGGGAAAAAAGAAAGCAGAGACCATTGTATCCCACATGAACCCCATGAAAGCCAGCCCAGTCATGTGCCCCATGCCAAGCAAACCTAGTCCCATTCAGGTCCCTTCATTCCCTACATAAACTTCAAGGGCATTTTACTATAATAATTCACAGGGCTAAAATCTGTTATTAACACCAAGATATGTGCATATCAATATTCTAAAGACTATTAAAGCAATGTAGCTGATCTCTGGGTTTTAGTCTTAAAAAACAAAAAAAGTCCAACTAAGTGACAGTGGAGGTTAGGGGAGGCAGAAGAGTGTTTTGTCCCATTGCCTTTTGGCAGCCCGTCAATGTGACTGAAGCACATTCAAAGAGGCAGCCTCATTTTGTGAAGTTATTGCAATGTCTTTGATCAAGGGAAAAAGCACATCCATTTCAATCACTGTAATGGGGACAGGCCAGCTGTCTGGCTGCCTGGCTGCCCACCGGGGTGAGCCAGCCTTGAGCCTGGAGACACATGGCAGTGTTTAGTGTGTCAAACCAATGAGGGGGTTCTTGACTGTCTATCCAACCTTTGCTGAACTTCAGGGGCCCTCTCTCTTAGCAATTCTGCCCTGACTAATCTGGAAGATCCTCTCCCCAGCAAACACCACCTGGTCTGGCCTGGCCTCACCAAAACAAAAGCTGGCCAGCAGCTGTTTGTCATGAGGCAGCAAACACTTCAGAACTCGGAGGGCAGAGGTCAAATGTTCTCATAAGCAGCACACTCAGGATTACGCAAGCCTAGAGAAAGGGGTGAATAAAAAGATGTTGGCTCCTCCCTATTACCTTTACCCGGTCTCAGCCTTAAACTCAACCGAGAGGTCTGCTTTTTCTCCCCCATAGTGAATGTTCAGCAGTATAGTTTCAAATCTGTATACAAAGATCACCTGCATCTTTTTCACTAGAATAAATAATAAAAAATTGATGAGGGAGCTCAATTTTCAAACTTTGGGAGATTTGACAAAAGGTTTTATTTTCCTTAAGTGACATCAACCATAAAATCTGGGAAAGACTTGAACAGCAAACCCATTTCAATCACTGTAATGGGGACAGGCATAATGTAGAGATAGGCATAATGATGATGATGATGACAGATATTTACATAGCAGTTAAATGCTCCAAGTGTTTTACAGGTGTTAGCTCATGTAAACCTCATCACAACCTCATGAAGTAAGCTATAATAATACTCATTAATATTCATAATAATAGTAACATACAATAATATGTGTAATATAATAATTTTATATATTATATATATATATTTTATATATATATATATGTAAGGATCTTCTGACCTCAAGAAGTTCAGTGACTTGCCTGAAGGGTGGGGACTAGGAGTCACGCTCAGGCAGTCTGGCTCCACAATCAGTGTGCTACCCACAGCACCGGATCGCCTTCTGCCAGTCCACACCTCAGAGCCTCCTCTAAAGCTGCCAGTTCAGAGAACAGCAGAGTATATGGAGGACACTGGAGCTAGAGGGAGCTGAGTTTGAATCCCAGTTCTGCCACTCTGCATCCCGCTGTGGTTGCATCTTCTGTAAATGGGGATAATAGCACCTAGCTCACAGGCCTGGGGTGAGGCTTAAATGAGAAAAATGAATAAAAGCACCTCTTGCAAGGTCATAGCCAAGGTCAGCTTAACACAGTGGCCCTCAGTCCATTTGAATCAGCTGAGAACTTTTAAAATTATGAGGCTCAATAGCTACCCGACTACCCCTCCATATTTTCACCCCAGCAGCTGGTCAGCCTGAAATCAGCCATTCCTTGGGCCCAGCCCCAAAGTGAAACCTGAAAGCCGTGGGACCAAAGGCCAGCCCACAGCCTTTGCCCCGTTGATTGAGAATTACAGGGAAGCTCTGAAACCTCTGAGGCCTCTGCTTCCACCCAGCTCTAAGGCAGTGGGCTTCCCCAAATGCCTCTCTTCCACAAAGGGAGCGGAGGCACCAGGCCCATCCCTAACCGCATGCTGACTCGCCCTTGTCCAGTGACCTTCCCCAGTTTCATACAGAAGGGTGTTCATCCAGCCACCTCCTGCCCGCTCCAAAACTATATCTCTACCTCAAGCCTACAAGCTTATGATGGAGCACCCCATTGTCCCCTATGCCGTCTGTGTTTTAGAAATAGTCTGTGCCAACATCAACATAGTCTGAGCTACTTTTACACAAAGCTCTAACCAGAGACCATGCAGAACGAGAGTTGGGGCTGCCTGAAAAGAAACGTTAAAATCTGCGTGCACACATACATGAGTGCACACGAACATGCATGTACACACACGCACATGCACACACACATATACCATACACCACACACTCCAAGAACCACAGAACAGTTTGTATGGTACTCAAAGGGATCACTGCTGCATTCGAGGGCTAGAGTAGGCAGAAGGAGAGTGGAGAGGGGTAGCAATAAACAGTAAAGGGAATACTAGGATTGCCCATGGAAACTGGCAGGGATAAGAAAAAATAATCAGCCTACATTTGACAGAAAAGAAAAATGGAGATGGCCAGCAAGGAGGACAGGAACCAAGCAATGCCAGTTTCCTGGCTCGGACTTCCATGCGCCTTCTCAGGACCCACTGCCAGCTGGCAAAGGGTGGCGTGGAGCGTCCAGGAGGGAGAATGTAGACACCAGAAGGTAGCACAGAGGGTGTCAAAGAGCCCTCAGCTGTTTCCCAGAGAGCCCAGGCTCTGTGTGGCCCTCCCATTCTCAGGCACCTCTTCTTGGCCTCAGTCCAGGAAACAGGCCTGAGAGACTAAGCCAAGGTCTCACCTGGGTAAAGGAGCCATCCTCGCTGCACTCCGGGACAAACACCGCCTCCTGGGGCTTCTTGGCTTGCTCTAAGGCCTGAGTCCGCTCCAGGCGACACTTGCTCTGGCCGGCGTCTGAAAGAGGAGAGGAGTGAGCATATTTCATACTTCACTTGAATTACACACAGAAGCCATGGACAAAATGGCTGCCCGGTTTTAGGAAAGCTGAGAGATAACCACTCCGCTTGTAGGTGAGCCCACACACAAACGCTGGCTTTTCCAATGACACAAGGGCAGTGGCTAATGAGTGCCACTTGGCCTCATCTTCCTCTTAAATGTTATTCTTAGAAAAGTGGGGGGCTGTATTTAATACCACATTCTGCATTTTTTTTCTCCCAAGTACCTCCACCCCCTCCAAGGGAAAAAAAAATGTTTTCTATTATTTTTCACTGGGTTTATTCAAAACTATGCAAGCCCAAAGATCCTCAAGGATGTTTTAAAGTTCAAGAACTGCAAGTACTTTCTTTGGAAAATCAGAGGCTCTAAGGAAGCCTGCTTAGCCTCCCACAATTCCTATAATGGATCTAAGCAGTCCAGAGGTCACAAATTCAAATATCTACAGGGTGTGGGGAAGTGACATAAATTAGAGAAGTGAACTGGGTATAGAAAGAATGACATTCAGCTTGGAGACACCATAGGGAGTGCTGCAAACTATGGCGAACTGGAGAACGGGCTCCCCATGAAAGCGGGTAGCTGCTGCTCAGCTCTAGCTATGTTTCCTCCCTGCCTTTGGGAGGAAACACAGACCTAATATTACCAGAGCTTCCAATTCTTTACGAGAAGTACAAAAATCCAGACTTATGTTGAATCTCCCAATTTTTCAATATTGTCTCAAATGTTTTTAATATTTTTACACATGTGAACAGACCAAACAAAATACATCTGTTGGCCAACATTTTGGAATTCAGGAGCCAGCAATAATGCCTTGCAATTTTAAGCATCTCCATTTACAAAATAAAATAAATAGCACTAGCCACATAGCGGCACATCTCTCCAAGCCTTAGTCCGGTGGCAGTGTTTGAAAGACAGAAAAATACTCATTCCTTCGGGTGGCCCAGTCCTTCTCATATTCTCTGATAGAAAGGATGGGGGAACAGGACAGTGAACCAAATAAAAGGACTCATTCTGAGCTCCCCCATGGGGAGTGCATTGTGTAGGAAGCTGCGGTGCCCAGGTGCCTCTCCTCAGCTGAGCAGAGATGTACACACTCACCTTTGCATCTACCTCGATGGACCACACCCAGGGTCGGCTCTCTGCACTTGGCTCGCTGGTACTCACACATGGACTCATAGGATCTGCCGTCGGAGGCACAGATGGGTTTGGGTTGAGCCCTGGAGCAGTGGAGGTTGCACTGGGGGTCACGGTCACTTATGAGAAACTAGATTGGGAAAAAAAAGTGAAAAGTTTACTTTTGCAAGAAAAGAAGGCGTGTCAGGGGGGAGCATAAATTATATAAATATCTAGCCATTGTGCTGTATATCTGAAACAAAAATAAGATAAAAATAAATAAATAAATAAACACGTGGCAAACAATAAAAAAAAAAGAAAAAAGAGAAAAGTAGGGGTGAATCTATAACTTACAATACTGGTTTGCTTAAGCAAGTCCAAAAAAAACCAAAGTTATCAAATCCTAGAAGTAGAAAGAACTGAGCAGCTACCAAGGAAGGTACCTGCACTAGGTAATTCACATGCAGGATCTCATTAATCCTCCCAACAACTCCATGAAATAGAAACCATCTATTTTGTGGATAAGGAAACTGAAGCCTAGAGAAAGGTAACTTGCCCAACGTTGCATAGTCATAAATGGTGAATTAATTACTAAGATTGGCCAGAAGTCAAATCAAAGCTTTCACCACTGGGACATTCACCCTCTCCATCCATGCAGATGGTCATGAGCCCTCTATTTTGGTACTTCCCCAAATGAGGAACTAGCAATTTTTAAATTCTGTCTTTGGTAAGTTTTATTTATTAGAAAGTAATATTAAGCCCCCAATCTATTACCCTATAATATCTGATCACTGCCCTCTAGGAGAATACAAGTTAAATGAGACAGGGATTTCCTGGTTTTAAAAGTAACAATAATAATCAGCTTGGAAATGCTGAATCAAACAAGTTTCTTTACTGCTGGACTTCTCAGACTCCTTGGATAGTCTTCTGCATTGTGAATCATCAGGAGGCACCATGAATTAAAGATAGCTGCAAATTATTTGCTACTCTTCCCATTGAGCCATGGAGTCTAATTTCCTCTAATGGCCTCAGTAACTTGCTTGACCAATCAAATGCTGTGGAAGTGATGTTTTGGGACTTCTGAACAAGTTCATATAAAGCCTTACAGCTTCCTCTCAGGCCTCTTGCAACACTCGCTCTGGCAGAAACCATCAAAGAAGACTAATAATTTTGAGACCGCCACGCTATGAAGAAGACCAAGTTAGCATGTGGCAAAATCATGTGCAGATAGAAACGTCAATCAACCCAGGTACGGAGACATGCGAGTGATGAGACTATCCCCAGCTATCATCTGATTGCGACTAACGGAAATGAAAAGAAGGAACTGTGCAGAAGACCCCAAGTGATAACTGTCCAGCTGAGTCCGGTCAACCCACAGAAGTATGAGAGATAATAAATTGTTCTTTTAAGCCATTAAGTTTTGTGGTAGCTTGTTACACAGGAATGAGTCACCAGATCCAGGGGTATATGTGATGCTACATCTCCCAAACTTACTCGACCATAAACCCTTTTATCAGTGAACCCCTCTTAACAACTATAGAATACAGCTGGAGAACAATAATTGGACCTTACGATCCATGTGCTCTGTTGAATAAACCATTAGACTGCATGAGCCTTGAGAGCTGGGTCCTCTCTCAAGGCTCTTCATCAGTATGGGCTGGAGGAACGGCTATCTCACAATGCATGGCAATGTCACGGGCACACATCTGACCATCGGTGGTGACACTACAGTTGACTGAATAATCACACCAAGCTCACAGGGTTTAAGAGAGGAGCAAACATCACCTTTGTTTCGGGTTTATCTTCAGGCCCTTTATGTGAAAGATGATGAGATATAAAAAAGATGAGAACTTGTTGACCCTGTTCCAGAACAACAGAGGGAGGTCCAGAGGCAGCGCCACTTCCTTCAAGAGAGCACTGGAAATGCACACCCCTACTGGACAAACTCCAAGCCTGTCCATTAGTACACAGAATGTCTCACAGCTGTAAAGCCAGTCCCTCCTGCCACCCTGGGTGCTGGCTGCTCAGCACAGCGAGGGAGCAGCTGAGGGCTACACCACTACACAGGCCTTGTTGGGATGGACAGTGCAACTTAGCCCTCTCCTCAGATCCCATGAGCTCCCATGCTCATAGGTTCAACCTGAGACCTGCCCCAAGCCCAGAGGGAAATGTCCTGAGAGGGTCTCGCAATAGAGCCTAGTGTTCTGGGTAAAATCAATTCTGTATAGTCATGTCCAGAGGAAGCCCTCCACCTCCCAGGCGGCCACACAGAGGAGGGGTGAGCTGACAGGATGGCTGGAGAGGGCAGTGTCATCCACACCTCAGCCCTGCACGGGATCTGCGACCTCGACTCCCTTCAGGTTGCCCTTGCTTACAAACCTTGATCAGTGTTCCACTGTCCTTGGGGACCTTCACATGGTCTCCTGGCCTGGCAGAATCCGACTCCGGGGCCCCCTCTCTGGCCTCAGCACTTACTGCTCTGTCCCCACCTCTCTCGTTGCTGGTCAGGCACACCTCCAGGCCTCTGGACACACTGCCCCTTCTCCCTTCTCTCCCACTCCGACTTCAGACTTCCACTCACATCATCCCCTCTGGGAGGCTTTCCCTGACTCCCACAGGTGAGGATGGAGATCCCCTATAATAACCTCTCACATCCCGCTTTTCCTTCATTGCTCTTCACACAGTTTGTGACAATGAATTGATTTGTGCAATTTGATTAACAACAGAAGCGCCAGCTCTGAGCTCCATGAAGACGGGAAAGTCTCTATTCTGTCTGAGAACACATCCCTGGCATCTGGGACAATGCTGGGCACTCGATTCTTTGTACGATGAAGGCATCCCTGCCATGGCATTGCCCACACAGCATTACCTCAGAACCACCTTGTGCAATGGAATAGCCTGGCTTCCCAGGATCCTGCCACCTCAGGGGATCACTGAGCCCCTCTTCAGCACCCCTAGGCTCTGAGCTTTCCCCTCCCTCCCGCATTACATGGTGGGCAGAGGTGGTCCACAGCTTCCTGCCCTAGCTCCACCTCAGAACTTAGGTTATCTCTGAGGCTGAGAGGCAGGTCTCTCTCACCCTGACCCAGGCCCCTCTGCCACTATAGCCCTTCCAGCCTACAACCAATTACACACCAGGGAAAACTTGGGACTCAAAGGTCCAGCTGAATGAGGCAGGCTTGCAAAGCCTTGGCCAAAGGCTCCTGGATGGGCACAGGACACAGGTAGCTGCAAAGAGCAAAGCTGGCCTCCAAAATCTCTCTTCCTCCCTCAGTATGCCTCCTTCAGACCCACTCCTAATCTGTCTGCCACATAGAAACGCAGCCAGACTTTGCTCTCTAATTCTCCCTGGTGAACTACAGTCACCCGGCCAGAGGGTTGGATCAGTGTCCTCGCACACAAGCTTCCAGGTCAAGCAGTGGGCTCAAGGCTGTCCAAGAACAGGCCAGGGCATTGCTGCTGTCACACCATTCTCTCCTTGTCTCCTTGTGGAAGTCAGGATACTAATGTGAAGTAACACCCTGATTTTTAAGACGTATTTATTAGGTTTTTTTGCCATGTGAATTAGCAGAAGCCAAGGAACAACATGTCCTTTGTTCTCATGATCACACAAGGACAGAAATATCTGTACATTCTAAGATTGAGGAAAACCAAGGAACTTCTCTTAGGTCACAGAAGGATCTAGTAGCCATACCTGAAGTCTGAAAAGTAATAATAAGAGCTGATAATTACATATCACTTATGATATGTTAACAACTTAAACTTCATAATAACCCTATGAGGCAGGGTTATGTTATGATCCTCATTTTACAGATGAGAAAACTAAAGCCCAAAGAAGTTAGGCAAATTCTCCAAGATTAAACAGCATGTCCATGTCCATGTCCATGTCCATGTCCATGTCCATGTCCATGCTGGGATTGACACCCACAGCCTGGCTCCAGAGCTGTGTTTTGAACCACTAAACAACGCTGCCTTTCATTATTACAGAGTAACGCTGCAAAGAGAAACTCTGACCCAATTGCAAAACTGATTCACAAAGTCAAAAACTGTTCACCAAAAGTCGACTGTGTGCCAGACGCCGATTGCCGAAGGTCTAGGTAAGACAGCCCTGCCTACTCTAAGCCTACTGTGAAAAGACCACCCCCCACCCCGGCTGCGAGGGGTCTTGTTCACTTTAAAAAAAAAAAGAAAAGAAAAAGAAAAAGAAAAGAAAGAGAGAGGGAAGGAGGGAAGGAGGGAGGGAGGGAGGGAGGGAAGGAAGGAAGGAAGGAAGGAAGGAAGGAAGGAAGGAAGGAAGGAAAAGAAAACAGGGATCAAGAAAGGCAGTTTCTTTTCAAGTTCAAGGAGGTTACCCTGTTGTCCCCTCCCCTGCTCACGGCAGATAACTGCAGGCTTCACTGTGGCATTAAACTAAAGGCCATAAATTTGGTTTGGAAATGGCTCTCTCTGGGCCAACAGAGACACCACAGTGGCTGTGCCAGAGACCGGTCTAACAACTAGGAGAACACTCTGTCTACAAACAGACAGGTTAAAGAGCTGCAGAAGAAGCCCCACCTACCCCAACATACAGAGATCTTTCCAGCTTCAGAAGAGCTTCCAAAAGGTTCTGGCTAGAAACTACTGGTCCCTGAGGCCAAGTAAAAACGTTTCAAGACAGCATAGGGCCATTGCTAAAGACCATCTTCAATCATCATCTGTGATGTCTCTTTTCCATCTGTTTTAGAAACTGTGTGTGTTTATGACTGTTTTTTTTTTTTTTTTAAAAAAAGGCAACGAGTTCCATAAAATGGAGTTTTGACAGGATGACTATGCCCTAATAGGATCACCCAAACGTCCAGGGTCCCAAGGGGATTACTCTGAGTTCACACTGCTTATTCAGCTACCCATTCATCTACTTTTATACTCAACAAGTGAGCACAATGATGAGCCCAGCACCACAGGAGGCACGGGAAGCAGAACACAACCAACACAGCCCTGCCTCCAATGAGCTTGCACTCTAGGGTCAAGACTACAAGCAAGCTGACACTGTCCATACAGCAAGGTAACAGGATACTGCAGGACCCAAAGAGGATATAGTCCCAGGGACTCTGCAGTGCTACGAAGCCGCACAGTCCAACGGAACTTGCTGCAGTGATTGACGTGATCTACATCTGTGCTGTCCAACGTGGTAGCCACAAACCACATGTGGCTATTAAAGTGGAGCTAATGCAACTGAGGAACTAAATTTTTAGTTGTATTTAATTTTAGTCAACTTAAATTTGCATATTTAAATGTGGCCAGTGGCTACCATATTCAAGAGCGCAGTTAGAGAAAGGAAGGGAGAGAGAGAGGTTCATCCTCAGATGGATTGGACCAAGGAGGAAAAAGAAGCAGGTCCTGAGGAAAGCTTTCACGTTTTGAAACTAGACATGAAATCAGTTCATTACTTGTGGGTCAACAGCAGGACATCCCCGGAGTTCATCACAGTCTACCTGTAGTCACAAAGGCAGATTTTTTCCTCTTTTCTGCAGGAGACAGGAGGTACAGGCTGGAAGCCCCCAGCATCAGCCTATGGCCAGAGTCAGTTCCCTTAGCAGGCAGACAAAACTCAGAGTCTGAGTCACCCTGCTGGAACCTGCATCCTAGAGCCACAGAAGTCTGATGTGGGCTCAAGAGCAACCACCACTGGCGGAAATTTTTGGTGTTGGTCAGGGGAAAGCTATCTCCCCAGTGAGACAAATGCTGAACCATTTCCCTCTGGGGGAAAACAGTACTTCCATAAAAATCCTCACATATATTCCCTTGTTTCTTCCCAACCAAAAGACGACAAAACAAAATAATTATGTTAAATATGTTTGCGTAATACAGAAACCAAACAAAAGAGGCAAGAACAATTGTGCGTTTGCAGTCTACTCCCACCCTCTCTCCTGGGGGAGTGAAGGATTCCAAAGCAAACACACGACATTTTGTGGTCTGCTCACATGTGTAAAGTAGGACAAGCACTTGAAATACATAGAAACAATTTATCCTTCCCACTGGAATAGTAAGCTACCAATGCGGGCTGTCTTCACCATAGAAGAGATGCGGGTAGAGGAAATCAATATTACACCAGCAATCCCTTCTGACTGAAATGCACACACGCTGACCCTGGCCCGGGCCCCGCAGTCTCCAGCAGAGTTGAATGCAAACCCCAACACAGCTTTTGCTCAGAGAGACCACTCCATACCACAAGCTATGTTAGGTTTGACTGACCGCCAAGTTTCCATGACAATATGGGGAACAACAGAGGCAGCCTAAGGTTCCATCTGGGAGACGTCTGGTTCTTTACAATACGGAGTTGGTTTCACTGTCTTAACTTCCACCTGCACCATGCTGATCTAACCAGTATCTGAAACTCTACACGAGCATTTTTCTGGCAACGTGCATTATCCCGCATGTTTCCCAGGTGTAGAAGCCGGAGGAGGAACCATACTAAACAACTGGAGCGGTGGCCCACCCACTGGGTTTAGAAGAAAGACGTCCACAATTTGGAGCAGTCAGTGGCCTTCCCCTTCATGAAAACAGACTCGAAAATCACAGTCCAAACCTGACTAATTTGAGGTTTTTGTTAATAAATTCATGTGTAACACAGCTTTAGGTAATCACTTTGAACATTTTTTGCTTCACTTATCCACTGCTGCAAAACCAACCACCCCCAAACGTAATAGTTTCAAACAACGACTTATCATTCCTCTCAATTCTACGTGTTGGCTGGGCTCAGCTGGGAGCTTCTTCAGCTCCATATGGTATCAGCCGAGGTAATGCTCCTGGTTGCATTCAGTCAGGAGACGGCTGGGGCTGAAATACCTACAATGACTTCACTCTCTGGTGTCTCAGCTGGAGTGGCTGAAACGGCCTCTCTCTCCAGCTGGCTTCCCTCTCTAATCCACGATGACTTCATTCAGTCCTTTATCTCTTGCCTAGATGTTTGACTCTTGCCCTCAACATTTCTTCCCCATTCCAGTCCAAATTCCATACTGCCACTGAGGTTATCATCCTAAAAAGCAAATGCTTTCATGTTTTAAACACCGCCATTAGCTTCCTTGAACTTCCAGCTGCATTGTGTTCATATTTCTATCAAAACCCTTAATATACTGCATTATCATTTATGTGTTTACATATCAAGAAAAGACTGTCTTATTCCTCTTAATACACACAGGGCCTAACAGTGCCTGATCTAAAGCAGTTGTTCAATAACTTTTTGAAAAATGAATGGGTGAATATCAAACCTTACCTAACATATATCCTAGATGAAAGCTCCTTTTTCTATCACTTACTGTGAAAAGAGATATTCTTTGTCCAGACACTACCAAAAGCTTAAAGCTCTCAAATGCATAGAGTAATGGAAGCAGTTTCTTCTTTATTTTTTCCTTTTAAGAAACATCTATTAGATAAGGAAATCTATAAACAGTATTTTCCCCTTGAATTAAAGGCACGGGGGGCGGGGGAGAATCCCCAAGTCATTGAAGAGAATGTACCAGAGTGGCTGAGACAGTACCCATATACCAGGGCAGATATCATCACTAAGTCACCATGGAATTCGTTCCCAATGAGGCTAGCCTTAGCCTGAGAATCTCCTTACACAGCCCTCCAGGAAGCCTTTCCACCACCCTGCAGATAAGTCATGTCACCCATAAGTCAGGCAGCAATCTGAGATGCCCAGGGTTCCTGGGCCTGAAATGAGGATAATTTAACAGCCAATGTGACTAGCAATCTGTTTTTTCTGACAGCTACCATATGCACTTGAGTAAGAACAACAGCCAGATAATAAAATTCATTCATTTATAAGTCAAATTTTTCATACGTTGAATTCATTTTTGCCACGGAATTATGGTTGTAAATCTTAATGGTGAGTTTCCCAGGCCTGCCCACAAATGCCTATTCAAAAGGAATGGGACAGGGCAAACATGTGTCCTGCTGAGTAGGGAGCAGGCACAGTAAAAGCCCCTGATGTCCAGGCCCTCAGCTAGGTCGATGGAAATCCTTAGCCCCATTGCCCTGTCCATCCTTCCTCCAAACCTGGCATGTGCTGGCCCTTTTCCCTAGACTGTGCTTCCACCTCATAAGCTCCTACTCACCATCTAATCTCAGACCAAACGCAGCTTCCTTGGGGCATTGACTTCCCAAGTGGATCAGGACCCCTGTGATAAGCCTCCATATACCCTCTACTTTCCACGGTGGCCTGTGTCACACTCGTAATTAAATGACCAACTGTTTAATTATGTTTCTCGCCCATCCTCCCCACTAAGCTGTAAGCTCCCTGCCAGCAGGAACCAAGATCTGCTGGGTGCCACACTGCTGAATCTCCAGTGCCCAGCAAGGGCCTTGCCCCATATGGGTGCTCAACAAATATCAATTGATTGAACAAATGAGGAGAAAACCGAGGCTCGGCCAAGTTGAGCTAGTAAGTGGTAGAGCATGCCTTTAAGTCTGACTCTAACAGCCCAGATTCTTTCTACTACACCCCATTGCCTCCTTCAATGCAGGGTATCCAGGGCTGAGCCCCAGAGGTGAGCCGTGGGGCAGAGGCGGCTCTGTTGGTAGCTCTGGTAGGGGCCCCTCTGGTGGACAGGAGAGAAGGGCTCTGCAAGAAAGAAAGCTTTCCTAGAGAGGGACACTTTGCCATTCATGTTTGTAAATCAAAGTCCAGCTCAGGTTTTTAGAACTCAGGCACTAAAATGCATTTCTGGGAGGTAAATCTGCTACTGAAAGGGGGTAAAGCCACTACTGGAGCTAGTGCCTGGAATAAAAAATAGAGAACCACATTCCAGATGTCAGGCTGCAGCTCAGCCTCTTACTCTCCAACCTGGGACTGTCCAGCTTTTGTTACTTGCCTCCCCATCTGCAAAACTAGACTGTGGCCTTTTTTCTGGGGCCCACATCTTCGAGGATGAAGAGTAGTTTCCCATTAAAGCATCACTCACCCGCCCACTATCTAATCCATCATCTGCCCTGAGAACCCACATCCCTGTTTCTGCCAGTTTGCTCTCACCCTTCCCTGACCCCACAGTCACCACATTTACACAGGTGCAAAGGGGGGCCATGAAAAGGGCCACTTCGGAGTGGGGCTTGTGAAGATGGAGGAGGGCAGATAAGGGAGGTCAAAGGGAAGGGGTGGTCCGTACTACGAGGCTCTGCTCTTCTTCTACACACCTCCACTGCCGGCCTGACAACAGCATGCCCCGATTAAAGGGCTTTTCACGCTGCTGAGGGAAAGCAGACATCTCCCTCCAGCTGTTCAGCAGCTGGAACCACTTCTGTTGTTTTAGCCAGGAGAAGCCTGACCTTTGTCACCCCACTCCCACCCCCTCCCCAAGGGAGGAATTTAGTGGTCACCCCATCCCATCTACCCAGCTTCCCTCCTCCACTGTGCCCCCCACACACACAGCAATGGAGATGATTGGTCAGGACCCAGGGGAGAAGGCTGTCTTATACCAGAGGGGAGAGAAGGGGAAGGGAGGGTCAGTGGGTTTGACAAAGCAGCGGGACCCTGAGCTGCAAAGGTAGAGCTTCCAACTCACGCAGACCCCATCCACACCCCAAATTCATGCCCCATCCCAGTCTACTAGAAAGGCAGGTGCAGAGAAAGTGTGGGTTAGAGCCCAGGTCATCAAATTTCTAAAATACGAAGCATTATTCTAAGTAAAAGAAGACAAACTCAAAAAAAAACTAGGCTCTGTATGGTTCCATTTATATGTGACATTCTGCAAAAGGCAAAACTATATGGACAGAAAACAGATTAGTGATTGAAGGAAATGGAGGTATGGGGAGGGTCGTGAGAGAATATGGGAGCGGTGGAAATATTCTCCATCCTGATTATGGCGGAGGTTGTTAAATTCATAAAAGTAGACACCTAAAAAGGGTGAATGGTACTGCATGTAAATTATATATCAATAAACAAAAAAGAGAACAGCATAAAACTTACAAAAAGTAATTCTGGAGAATGTTTGTTTTGAAGGGCACATTAGACTTCCCATAGGCCCTCAAAGAGGTTTCTGGAGAGTTTTCCGCCATCCACTTCAATTACCAGGCATCGTGCTAGGTGCACTGGGGGTTATGAAAATAAACAACAAAGGCTCTGCCCCCCGAAGCTGAGCTCCTTGCAAAGACTGACATGTGTACAGCTAACTCCATAGGGACTGCATTTTCAACACCAGCAACCAGGAAGCAAAGCCTAAGTCACAAACAGAAAAAAGGGTAGAATATTTGAGAATGGAATACCAGGAAGTCCAAGATGTGAGGTGGCTAACTCTTTTTAAAAAGAGGAGAAGGAAAGGAGAGAAGAAGAGAAGAGAGGAGAGGAGAGGAAAGAAAGAAAGAAAAAAGAGGCATCCATTCAGCAAAGAACTACTGAGCACCTATGATGCCCCAGGGCTATGCTGCGGGCTGGGGACAAAGCAGATGACCCCACGTTCTGTGGGGTCAAAGTGAGAGGTTAATTCAGACTGAATAGATCCAGGAGATTTCTCACTGAAGGGGCCGCAAACTGGGTTGTAAAGGATCTCCACAAGCAGGAAGGGACATCCGAAGGGCATCCTAAGCAAGGGCAGCAGGTACACAGAAGTAAAGAAGCAAACTCATTTCAAAACACAGTTTAGAAGTGATCATTTATGGGAGAAATAAGGCTCTAGGGCTAGACTGAAGGTGAGATCATGAAGGATCTTGAACATTCCCAGATATATATATATATATATATATAGAACTGGAAGCCAATGGAGGAAGTAAAAGACAAGATCAGACCTGAGCATTAGAAGTCTCTGGCAGGCATATGAAAGACAACAGAGAGACCAACTGGAAGGTTATTACAGCTGAATATAGCAGCAGGAGGAATGGAGAAGAAGAGGGACACTAGGGCCAAGGAAGTAGCTGGGTGAGGCAACTGGATGAGATAAAATCACCAAGAAAAAATTAAATAGCTATCTATAGGGAGCAGGGGTGCTGCACATGGGAGATGGTCTGTGAACTCATCACAATCCTGCAGGATTTCCACAAGGCTAGGAAGGGAAAGGTGGGAGGCCACAAGCATGCATGTTGGCAA
>NW_011888796.1:272153-287380 GCF_000151845.1 Pteropus vampyrus
ATTGTAATTTGGGAGTAAAGGTAAACGTGGGACCATTTTGTAATCACAGACAGAAGAGGCTTAGAAAAACCACCTATAAGAATAGATGCTAATGGAAGTGCAGTTCCACTTAGTAGGCTGTGGGAGTCTTAAACCTTGAACTTAAGAAGAATTTGCAAAGGCTAATTGAGGATCCAGAGATTGATTTTCCAATATGGCGACACTGGACATGGTTGCCAGGCTGGTCAATAAAATGCCACAGTAGTTCATAATATGCCTAAAATAAAGCTAATAACACTTGGCCCAAAGTAGCTTGGAGAGTCTGAGGAGGGTAAGAGTTGGATAATCCTCCGATAGAAAGGACCGGTCAGCTGAATCTGTTCATGAGCTCAGGCTCAGGCATATGTGTGTTCTTTTTATGGACACTTGCACATGCGTGTGTACACACACTCACACACTTGGAACAGCCCTTAGGAAGTATTTTTTAGGGGGCACAATCACTAGCCCATGTTCAAGATACTAGGGTCACGAACACTGAAGGCAAAAGCTGCCAAATTACTCGCAAAAGCACCAGCACTGGGAGTCTTTGTTTTCCTCTCCTACTGGATTTGCTCTGCCCTTGCAGATGTAAGTCCTTCAACACCACAATATACATGTTCTCTCAAAAAAGGCGAACAGAGATCCTATTTAGTGAACCAAAGGAAGTCATGATCAGACGCTTCTAGTCCCTCCTACAATAGGCCAGCTGTGCCAGGTAAGTCTCCACCCCCGCCCCCAGCATGCTTCCTGTCCCATCCCTCACACCAACAGCCCCACAGCATCCTGGGTGCCCCAAAGCCCCCTCAGGACTGGGCCACCTCACCCAAAAGACAGACTCGTCTTAGTCGAGTCTCCTTTCTCATTTTGCTAGAGGGCTGCCTTTAGCCCTCACGAGTCCACCACTTGGGATTCTTAGTGCTATTGCTGTAACTTTTCTGACCCCAGAAAATATTTGTCTACCCACGTATTTTGCAGTGAGTCCTCCAGCCTTTACTAGTTACTGCTCCCCTTAACACAAAGGGGACTAAAACAGCCTTACCATAGCCCACCTGAGAAAAAAGACTTCCATACAAAGTTTAAACACAGCAGGAAGAAGAGGCAGGAGTAATTCACCCTCCCAGGCCCTGGAAATAAACTTGTGGCTCCATAATAACTATATGGCAAAACTGGTATATTTTTAATGTCATGGGATTATCACAAAGGAAGATGTCATGTTAATGCCCATTTCAGGTGGGCAAGATACTATGGCACACATATGGGCTCATCATCCTATCCGCTTACACAGTGGAGCAATTTATATTGACAAGGGAGATAACAGAGGAAGAAACGCTTTATCTGTGGCACTTGAGGAAATCCACTCCCTTGCAGCACTAAGCCCTGGGGATAAAGCTGAGAAAGTACAGACTAAAACAAACAGAAGAGGAAATCCCAGTCTTGCTATGTCATCGAATTATGGGGCCGTGTGTGCTTAAACTCTTTGTTTCCTTTCATTGCAATTTCCACTGTCATCTTGAGATCCTGCTGTACCGGTGGTGGGCTTCAGATCACGAAACACACACGCACATACATTCACACCCGTGAGCGCGCTTGCATGCGCACGCATACACACACGCACACACACATACCCCACATACTCCTTGAAAGTCACTTACAGACAAAAGAGAAGAAGAAGAAACAGTTTGGCCCAGTGGGTCTGCCATGTGCCACACCAAACCTGGTGCCGTCAGACCATCTTGGGCTGAAAATCCCCACTGCGTTGCTCAGACAAAGATTAATTACAGCCGTCCTGAGCTCGGGCTCACATCTTACTTCACACAAGTGTGAGGCTGTTCTAGGCAGGAGAGAAATCCTGTTGACCCAAACTGGGCCAAGGAAAAGTAAATAGAACCATGTCAAATTCTACAGGCAGGAATGGAAGATTAGTGGAAAACCAAAGCAAGCCCACTCCTGAGAGAGAAAGAATGGTTCCTCCATTTTCCGTCCCTTTTGGTTCCTGGGCACAGAAAAAGTCTTCCTGTATTTGACTTTTGAGGATCTTCTTCCAGTCCAGACATTTATGACTCCTAAGTCCAGACTGTCCTGAAACACTGACTGAGAAGACACTTGCCTTTGCAGCAGCTCCCATCTGGTCAGCAAACGAGACAGCAGGGGGTGGGCAGAACCTACTCAGGAGAGCTCTCGGGGCACACCCAGCAAGCCCGCCTGCTCCCAAGGAAAGGGCTTCTCTGGCTGTCTGACTTGAGGTACAGTGTCTGCAAAGACTCAGCACTAAAGACTTATTCCAGGCTCCAAAGGGGTTCTCAAAACTTTTTATTGGCCAGTGAAATGCTCATAATATAAAGTTAAAACCGAAGCAGAATATCAAACATATATGTTTATATATATATATATATATATAGTATATATATGTGCGTGTATCATAGATGATAGATTATAGATAGATAATAGATATAGATACATATACACACACACATGCATGCATACATATAATACATATATGTACACATATATACATATGTATAATCTTCCACTCCAGCGAGAGAACAAAAAGTAGAAGAAAATACACCAAAATGTTGACGGTAACTATCTCTAGGAATACAGATGAATTGGTTCGTTTGTTTTTTCCTTTGCCTTTTTCTTTATTTTCCAGTTTCCTACAATATTGAGAGTGAAGCACATACAAAACTCCAAACAGACGGACCTAGACCTGTCTCTTAAGTAACGTTGCCTCCAAAGCTCCACCCCAAACTCTGGTGTCACCTCAAGAACATCAAAGCCTGCGAGCCAATGGCCCAGACAAGGCCAGCGACTGGAAGAAGCTTGAAGTGGGAGGGGAAGGGTGCCTTCCTCATGGCTTCTTTATCTCCCGGAGTCTGATTAGGTTTTCTGTTCTACATCAAACACACAGCTCTCATAAAGTGGGCACAGATCAACTCAGAATCTTTCCATGTGGTGCCATGCTGGGCCCACATGATCCCTCTATCCAGCAACAGCCTTGTCACCATGTGGTCTCCCTCTTCAGTTTGGATGGTACAGCCAGGCAGTCTCCAGCCTTCTCTATGGAAGGAATTCTGAATCTCACCAGCTGAGATGAGCTCTAACCTTCCAGTCAAAAGCAGTGTTGTGACAAGGTTTGCCAGCAGCATTCAGCAGCCTTTCAAAGGCACACATGTACCCTGCATCAGCCATAAGACTACAGGGTGAGGATAGGTGGTGAATGAGGAAGGAGTGAAAACCACATGGCCAAAAATAAGGCCTTGGAGGACAAGCAGCTCTGGATCCAAGTATGGGAGGGAAGCAGAGGGACACTGCTTTCCCTGAAGATGCCTTTAGAACAAAAATGTCCTTGCATTTTGTTCCTTACAAATTAATCAAAACCTACAAAGCAGTTCTGTATCCTGGCTCCACAACTTGCCAGTTTCACTGGGTGAATATTTATGAACCCCGTCTGCAGAATGGGCATGGTGCGGGGCACTGGGCACATGGTGAGGGATGCGGTGGCATAGCCCCCACTTTCATGGGCTATGCTGAATCTCTACAGTCCTGCTATCCATAGTTCACATACAGATTACGTCCTTCTAGACAGAGCCATGTCCCAGGCACAGACTTCAGAGTAGAAATAAAGCCAAATCAGGATGTGCCATCCATTTTGGCAAACTACTTGGGGAAGGTTCTTCTTGGTCTGAATTGCAACCCAAGTGCTCCCCTTTGTAAAAGATCCAGAAAAACAGATCCAGAAAAACAGGTCTAGAAAAACAGATCAACTCTAAAGAGAAGCCAGAAAACTCGCTGGAAGAGGGATTCACGTGGTCCACAGATTGACTCCTGATGCTGCTCAAGCTAATCAGAGGACTCAGTCTGCATCAGGAACCAGGGTGACTGCCTACTGCCTGACCTCCAAGAGTGTAGAGCCAAGGTGACATGCTGGGGCATTTGGTCTTGCATAAGAAGCTGTCCCTTCCAGAGAAGGCAGAAAAGATGACTTCTAAATTGTCCCTCCATACCTCAACAGAGTATGTACTCCCAAGTGCTGGTGTATTCCAAAGAAGATGCTTAACGGAGAAGATTCTTTCCTTTAAATAGACTCTCCATGCCAGATCTAAATCTGTTAGGGTCTCAGTATCTATCAGAAAATTGCCTCAAAACACTATCTTTTAGTACAGAAGTTTAGTGCAGAAGAAAGAAGACTATATTTATCTATCCTAAACTATAAAGCACCTATATGGACAGCTAAAAATTCAAAGCACTCTAAGAGAGAGTTTGGGGGTCAGAGTGGGGAGAATGTCCTTTGTTCTATGACTTTATGTGTCAAGCACTGTGCAAGGAACTTTACATAAATTATTTTAACTGATCCTGACAACCAAACAAGAGATAATATTTGCATCCCGCTTTGCAGATGAGAAAAGTGAGACTCAGAGAAATTAAGTAATTGCTCAACACCACAGGCAGAGTCTAAACCCAGACCTGTGACTCCCTGATACCACAGCCAACAAGAAACGAAGAACCTGACCTAGTCTTCCACTATATAAAGGCTCAGCAAATCTAAAAAAAAAAATCAGTCTGAGGTGGTTATGTTCTTCTTGCACAAATGAGTAAAGGAAATATAGACTTCTAATACCCGACCACCACATTCTCACTAACTCCCACCCATTCCCTTAAACAAATATGGGACAAGAAGGCAGTGGGGAAGAGAAGGACTAAGGAAAGGTTCTGGACCCTTCCCAGGCCACAGCAGCCTTCTCAGTACGCTTCCCACGCCTATGGTCCAGCTTCCTAGCTTCCCTGGCTAGACTGGGAGTAGGGGAGGGTCGCTCCGTGTCTCTCTTGGGGAGCAGCTCTCTAACATGGTGAGGTGCAAATACCGGGAACAAAGTTCAGAGTCAATACTATTCTATTTCTGATGTGGAGGAAAGAGTCTGCCTTCATTTATAAGTTCGGGGGAAGGTGGATACCTGACTAACTCAATACCCCAATTGTCATCTAGCAGTGACACTATTAACGGAAGCCAGATCTGAACCTTCCACGGGACACAGCCGAGAAGGTGCTGTTAGGGAAGGTCTTCTGTACTGAGCAGAAAATGCAGGTGTTGAAAGTGTAAACTGATCCAGTCCCTGGCCTGTGAACCTCAGTCGAGACATTTAATCTCTCTGAGTCTCAGTTTCCTCATCTGTTAAGACAAGGAAATACAGTAGTTCTATTAGGTTGACCTGAGGATAAAAGAGTAGGTTGGCCTATTAAAAATTCTTGATAAATCTTAGCTATTACTATGTTATTACTTCTATTAGCAACTAAATCGAGGTTTTTTTCAAACTGCATTCTGCAGTTCCCCTCACTGAAGATCCTAGGGATTCGTTTGCAAACAAAGTTAAACTTTGTTTTTTGTTATTTTGTGAAATAGTCAAATTTTCTTGGTGTTTTACATTTGCGTGAACGCATTTCTTTCTAATTTCATATTGTTTTTCATATATTCCTATTTACAACCCGTAGTGGGATTGTAAAGAACAATGGTAAAAAGAAGTGGAAAATATTTAAGTTCTAAAACACTATAAATTAAAAAGTGGTATAACTGTTACTAACTATAGTGAAAAACATCTTTGATTTGTGTTACGGAGATGGTGACAAGGCCTAGGACTGCTCCTATCACCCTCGGTTGTCCTTTCTGCACATGTCACTGCTCTCTGCAAATCCTTCCTTAAGCCTAATCTAAATCCCTCCCACTGCAACTTAAACTTATTTCCTATTGATCAACTCAACAATTATTTCTAGAGTATCTGTTAGCGGTGTGACCCAGGGAATAAAGTAACGTTATCTGGCTCCTTCCTTCCTCCCAATACTCTGGTTTAAGATAAAAGATCCACTAATAAGAAGGAGCCATACACTGCCTGCCTCATAGCCGACTTGTCAAAAGCAGTGATAGCAAGTGGGCCTGTAAGGTGTCGAAGGATGAGCTGAAGCAGCTGAGGAGACTGCACGGAGGGTGTGGGCATGGGCTGCTCCTTGAAGGATAAATCCGAGTTATGCTCATGGCTGGGAGGAGGGGGAGCGCCTTGAGCAAAATGACCGTGCATGTGCAGGATACAGCGAGACTGACTTAGCTGAGGCAGAATATCTGTGCGAGAAGCGAGACTGACTTAGCTGAGGCAGAGTATCTGTGTGAAGATGGGGTGGGGTCCCTCAGCACTTCCGGCCAGCAGGAACCCTTGGAGGCTTGGGTAGGAAAGTCACTTCATAAAACTGGTGTTATTCGGCTGGTTATTCTGGTCACAGTGGGTAGAGGAGACCGAAGAAGAAAGAGAATAAATGCAAAATGGACGGTTAAGAGGCACTGGCAGAAATCTAGGCCTGAGGTGCTGACAGGGGCCTGGGCTACCCAACGGCAGTGGTGATGGAAAGAAAGAATCAACACGGGAGATGGTTTAGAGGAAGATTCTGGAAACGCCTGTCACCATCTTCTGGCTCCAGCCTACTTCAATAAATGTGATGTAATTGGGTCACTTCCTGCATTCCCTGCTCCAGGCCAAGAGCTGCCTCAGGCACTGGGGTGAGTGTCCTTGTTAGGGAGCGAGCTTTGGAATGCTCTCTTGCCGAGAGAGAGGGCTCCTTGGGAGGAACACTGTCTGCAGGTCCTCCCTGGAGAGGGCACTTTCCCCATGGCCCAGCCCTGGAGGCCAGCAGCTCTGGCTCCCTGACCCATTCCTCAGTGTCTCCAGGGCCCCTCCTCACACCTCCGACCCTCCAAACTCCAGCCCACAGACCTGGGGACTGGCTCCTACCCAGGAGAAGCGTTTGGAAGTGGCTGGGTGGTGTTACTCTGCACCCTGTCGGCTGCAGAGGGGACAAAGATGCCTTCCCCAAAGCCACAGTTTGGTTCAGGCAATTTAAACTAATGTTCCACAAAAGAGGATTTGGTATCCCCTGACCCTCCTCCCAAAAGCACATCCATCTGTCCTCAGCAATGGTTCTAGCACAAGGCAAGTGCCACATGGACCTCTCAAGTGGGGCGGCCCAACAGCTGACTCTGGGATCCACTGTGCAGTTACTCAGTAACTCAGCTGGAGATGTGCAGAGGCGGACAGGGGCCTATCAGGAGTGTCATTCACAAGGGGCCAAGGGGAGGTGGGAGGTAGAGGATGGGACAGAGCCAGGAATGATCCAGAAACAAGGCAGCAGAAACATATGTGGATGTTGTAGCCCAGTCTCTGAGATGGACTTGAGGGTCAGGCTGCTCTCCCGGGAACTATGACAGCCCCTCGCCAACTCTCCACCTCCTTAGGGGAACATCACTGTGAATGTAAAGTAGAGCGAGGCCTCATTGAATTCTGCCCCAGACCTTACTTGACCCTCCAGCAGAGAGACCGTCTCCAGCCTAAACCAAACACCGAGAAGAGGTTTACTTGTAAGAAAGCTTCTCTCCTCCTTCGCCAGCCCGACACCCCTGGGCCTGCCTCCTTCCATGTCCACACTGAGAAACAAGCCCCACAGTGTCTGGCCAATCTCCCAGTTACTACTTAAAAGTCCCACCTGTGTTTAATCCAGATCCAAGACGCTCTTTATTGACTTGTATTTTTCCCCTGGAGAGCACGTTCCCCCTCTCCCGCACTGTCTGGGGGCTCAGATTTTTAAAGAAATCTTCCAGATTCAATACTTGTATCCAGACTTAACTCTCAAATGGCTTCCAGAGCAACTCTTTAAAACATGCACCCCATCATCCTGGAAAGCACTCAGTTTCTCCTCATCTCTGTGGCCACTGTAGAACAATGTTTAAAGACATGGCCTTTAGAATCAGACAGACCAGCTCCACTACTTACTTGCTGTGTGACCTTGGACAAGTCACTTAACCTCTCTGAGCCTCAGCTTCTTCATCTGTAAAATAAGAATAATGCCCATTCCATGAATTTACCATGAGGACTAGTGAGACTATGTGTATAAAGCACTTTAGCACAATGTCTGGCACATTGTAAACACTCAATAAATAATAGCTATGTTTATTAGGACTACTCTACAGCCCTCAGACCAAAATCGGATGGGGGAGGCAGAGGAAACAGAGAACAGAAGAGAATGACTCCTGCACATGGGATGGCTCCGGCTAGCTCCTTCCTCTTCCTTCTCCAACAAGGTCAATGTAGGCCCACCAGAGACCTTGGATGTGGCAGATACCAACCTCAAGAAGGCCTCTTCCTATGCAGCTTGTGAGCTTGTCTGTCCTGGGAGGCTCCAGTCCCTCAAAAAGATCTTCCCTACAGATCCAGGCACTCTAGAGAGTTGCCACTTCAGGATAGAGAGACTTCCAGATGGTTGTTCCCTCTCTAGAAAGGTTTCTGTCCTCATCAAATGTCCCAGCAGCCACGCCGTCCAACCCTTGAGGGTTCAAGAGGTATGTTTCCTGACCCATCCCTGGCAAATTTATGATAAAGATGGAAAATGAGAACATAAGCATAGGAAGCATAGATATGCATGATTTAACTATTTGGGCTCTGAAGATACATAATATTAGAAACTCTACCTAGATGGGCATATTAATTGGGCAAAATAGATTAGCCTAGATTTTCTCCCAAAAAATTGTTGTGTGAGGCAGGTTCTTATTTCACTTGCACCCTGAAATACAGGTCCCAAGCAGCAGAAAAAGGGCCCACCGAAGAGCAGCCCAAAATAGGGCACGCAGGAAACCCAAGGCACACAGCCACACTACATGCACCGAGGGTCAGAAAGGTCCAGAGCTGGAGCCACACTGGAGTTTGCAAATCCAGCTACAAAGCCGTCTGGGCCGGGCCGGACCCTAACCCCTGGCTGGCTCTGGCTCCGGCCTCAAGCACGCTGAGCCTGCATAAACAAACGGGATTACGCTGACCCAGGCTGCAAGGAGCCTGCATTTTTGCTTTCTGAAAAAGTTGCAATTTGCCAAGAAAAACCATCTCTGATACAGACGAGGCAAATCTTGAAATAAATCAGAGCTGCACACAGACACGGCACAGCCGAGGAAGCCCGCCTGCTTCCTGGAGGAAGAGGCCAACTCGGGGTCAGCCCGACCTCCTACTTCCCAACCTGGGTGCCAACTGCAAACACCCACAGATATACACAGCTTCCTCCAGGCCTCGGGCAAGCCTCTTCTCCAACCTGGGCCTCAGGTCTGAAGCTTCCAGGATTTATTCAAGGCACCTCTTCTTGGCAGGGATCCCACTGCATCGAGCCCAGTGGCCCTCCTTGCCTTTCTTGTCCAGTTCCCTGTCACTCTGGACCTCTCTACTTATCCCCACCTGTTCCCCTTCTAGTTTTCTCAAGGGCTCTCTCTTAGCTTCACGTTACAGGACAGAAGGGAACTCTGCTTCATTACCCCTGGCCAAGGTGCCTGGGAAGCCCTGCCAAGTACTTGGTTCAAATGTGGGCAAGGAAGGAGGACCAGGCCCTTCCAGCCTCCAGAAAACGAGAGAATGGCTGGAGAAGTGGCCCCACCCCAAGCAATCCTGCACCTCCTCTGAGGTTTCCTAGCCTGGGTGAGAGGTTTCCTCATACTGTTTCACCGAGTCCAGCTCTCTATCCTGCCAACCCCCTCACATTCTCAAGCAATCACAAACCCTTGCTGTCTGGCATTCTTGGGTCCCAGCAGACACACAGCAAGTACTCAGATGTCGATGACCTCCCAAACCAAATGTCCAAACCCTAGGCATGGACCTTCTGAAGCCTCCTCAGATGTATAATACCAAAACAACTGGCGGTTGGTCAGCACTTCACAAAGGACGTTCTGCACACATCATCTTGACTGGTTATGTGAAATAAATGCATGGGTTCAATCTCTAGCTCTAATCCGTGGCCTTGGACTTGTTGTTGAATTTATCTGTGCCTCAGTTCCCACAGCTATAAAATGGGCATGATAACAGAACCACCATCTGTGGATGTTGCAAGCCACGTGAAGTGCAAGTGAAGACATGTGAAGAATGTAGAATCATGCCTGGCACAGCCTGAGTTCTCAGTGACTGGTGGCCATGATTGTTGTCACCATCATACCCATGTTCAGGTTCTCCCAGCAACCTGTGAGCCATCCTGGGCAGAGATTAACTGAAGTGCAGAGAGGTCAAGGTCATGTAAAGAAGTGCTAGAACGTGGCTTTCAATGAGGTCACCTTATTCCAACATCCTTTCCACCATTCGATACCCAAGAATGGTTACTTGGTGCCAATGGACCATTCTGCACAAGGAGTGAAAACAGTGAGAGGAAGCAAGCATGGTCCTGACTGTGTGCCCTGTGGGGAGCAGAGAGTGTGAAGAGAGGAAGCTGGTTTGGAAGCAATTTGACAGAACTGGTCAGAGGTGCTGGCTATGGGACAGAAGTAGGGTCATCTACAAGCCTCTGAAAAAAAGGCTATTTGATCCTCTGCAGAGCCTCTAGGACTGGTGGCCATGACAGAGAGATACAACAGGAGAAGGAATCCAAACCTCTCCTGCACCCATTGCCTAGCCCCTCAAGCACTTTTTTTCCACGGCCCCTTCCCCGTGCTCTCAAAGTCACCAGGATCAGCAATGTGTCCTGCCCCATGGCCTAACCCGAAGGTTGAAGCAGGATCTCAGTCTTCCTTGGCCCCCTGGCACAGAATTGGACACTAAAATCCAACCTAGCTGTTTGTAGGTGAGTGATGGGTCCCGGGACTGAGCAGTCTCCTTACAAAACTCCTCAGAACACAATTCAGAGGCCTGACTGGCTTAACTTCATCACCGTCCTAAGACTCTCCCATCAGGAAAATCCTGCTTCTTGTTCTTCAAACAAAGTTGTCATCCAAGAAACTGTTGTTCGTTTGTGTTTGTTCCCTGGTCATGCAACTTCATCAGGGTTTTGGTAACACCTCCAGTCAGGAGATGAAAAAAACTTTTAAAGGCTGTGATGTTAACCAGCGCCACAGGCCTCAGCACCAGTCGGTTCCTGAGACAAGCCCCTTGTGAGGAGCTGAGCAAGTCTCTGGGGAGGTGTGTCTTCACTTGGGAAGAGTCAGGACACCATTTCAGTGTGTACTCAGATTTTTCCAGATTCGTCCTTTTTTCCTGGTGGTCTGAGGTATAAGCAGGAAACTGGGTCTCATTTCCTGCTCTGCTTATTTTGATAAAAAGAGTTGGAAAAAGAACAACTTCTAACCTACAATGAACTTTCTGGATAGAGCTGCCTGACTTTAAATGGGTCTCTGAAGATTCCCAGAGAGCCAGCAGCCCTCACATCTCTTCATTCACTTCTCCCAGTGTTCAGTCATTCAAGCAACTAATATCTGAGCCTACTATGTGCCCAGCACTTTCTTAGTGCTGAGGATACAATACTGAGCAAGATATGCAAGGCTCTGCTCTCAGAGGATTTACATTTTTGAGTGTTGAGACAGGCAAATATACAAATAAATGAACAAACCATTTCAGACAGTAATTTTTGTTCTGAAGAAAATAAAACAGGGTGATGGCATAGCAGGTGACTAGATCGTGTGGTCAAGGAAAGACTGTGGCAGGGGGACATTTGATCACAGGTTTTAATGTCAGTTATGGCCTCTCCCCTCAAGAGCCTCCCAGTCTAGTGGAGAAGAAAAGATGCACAAAAATGAGGGTCACATCCTACCTTACCTACCTCACCACATCCTACCTGATGCAGGAAGTAGGAGAGGGTGGGGGAGGGGCAGAAGTTAAGTCATGGAGGACTTGACACAAGCCAGGGTAAGAGTTTGAATTTCATCCTAAGTGTCGTGAGAAGGCACTGAAGGGTTTTACACAAGGGGAAGATGTGATCTGACATACGTTTTTTTTTAAAGATTTACTCTTAATGAGAAAACAAATAACCCATTAAAAAGTAAGCCAAAGAAAGACCTTTACAGACATCTCACCAAAGAAGATATGCAGATGGCAAATAAGCATCTGAAAAGATGCTCCACATCATATGTCCTCAGAGAAATGCAAATTAAAACAACAGTGAGATACCACTCATGCTCATTAAAATGGCCAAAACTTGGAACACTGACGACACTAAACGCTGACAAGGATGTGGAGCAACAGGAACTCTTATTCGTTGCTGGTGGGAACACAGAATGATACGGCCATTCGTTGCTGGTGGGAACACAGAATGATATGGCCACTCTCAAAGACAGTTTGAGAGTGGTTTCTTACAAAACTAAACATACCCTTATCCTACAATCTGGCAATTGTACTCCTTGATGTTTACAGCAGCTCTATTCATAATTGCAAATTTTGGAAGCAACTAAGATGTCCTTCGGTATGCGAGTGTATAAATAAACTGTGGTATGTCCAAACAATGGAATATTATTTAGCACTAAAAAGAAATGAGCTATCAAGTCATGAAAAGACATGGAGGAACCTTAAAAGCATGTTACTAAGTAAAAGAACCCAATCTGAAAAGGCTACATACTGTATGATTCCAACTATATGGCATTCTGGAAAAGGCAAAACTACAGCAAAAAGATAAGTGGAGTCGGGGTGGGGAATAAACAGACAGAAGAGAGGATGTTTAGGACAATGAAAATACTCCTATGAAAATACTCCATAATAATGGATCGATGTCATCATACATTTGTACAAATCCACAGAATGTACAACACCAAGAGTGAACCCTAAGGTCAACTATGGACTTTGAGTGATCGTGATGTGTCTAGTGTAGGTTCATCAATAATAACAAATGCAGCACTCTCGTGGGGCATGTTGACAATGGAGGAGGCTGTAGGGCCAGGTAGGGCCAGGATGTAGATGGGAACTCTCCACACCTTCCTTTTTAACTTTGCTGCAAACCTAAAACTGCTCTAAAAAATAAAATATTTTAAAAAATATTTATTCCACCTGCTGTGTGAAGAAGGATTAGAAAAGAAGCAGGGAGAACAACACTGAGGTTATTGAGCCAATTATCCAGCCAGCTAAGAGTAGGATAGTATAAGTGAAGAGAGAGAAGTCAATGAAGATTGGATATAGTTTGCGGGTAGACTCAACAGATTTACTGATGGACCAGATGTGGGTGGTTGAGGGGGAAAAAAAAAAGAACCAAGAATGATATCTAGATTTTTGGCTTGAGCAAATAAGTGAGCGGTAGCACCATTTACTGAGATAGAAAATTCTGAGAAGGACTAAGTTTATAAGGGAAGAGCAATCTGAGGCATAGTAAGTTATAGATGCTTATTGGACATCATAAGTAGCTCCTGTTGGAGCCCCAACCAGATCCTCTATTCAGGCTGGTACATCCACACACCAGTTGCTGAAGGTATTGCAGATCTTCTGTACAGAATTGTCTTCATGAAGGCAGCCGCCCCACCAGGGGACTCCAGGGAGATCATGTGCCTTCCCTCCCTACCCCGACCCAGTTGATCAGGCCAAGGCCAGACTACCTAGCACCACATCCTCTTTTTCCCCAGCTTCACTGAAGTATGATTGACAAATAAAAATTGTATATGTTTAAGCTATACATGATGTTTTGATATACGTATACATTGTGAAATGATTACTACAATCAAGCAAATTAACATAGCCATCCCCTCACACAGTTACCCTTTTTGTGTGTGACAAGATTTATTTATTTTACTTAAGATTTATTTTCTTAGCAACTTTTCGAGTATAAATTAACTTTTTTGCTTGTTTTGGTGAGAACATTTAAGTTTCACTCTCAGCAAATTTCAATTATACAATACAGTGTTATCAACTGTAGTCACCATGATGTACATTAGATCCCCAGAACATATTTCTCTTATTACTGGAAGTTTATACCCTTTGACCAACCTGTCCTCATTTCCCCCACTGCCAGCCCCTGGAAAACACCCTTCTATACTCTGGTTCTATGAGTTTGACTCTTTTAGATTCCACATATAAGGTTGTGGCACCGCATCCTTGTTTGGCCTCCTCCCTGCCTTAGTCTGCTTCCCTCACTCCCTTTCCCCCAAGATCTTGCCCTCACTGAATCCCATGCACCAAAATCCCCATCTCAAACTCTGCCTACAACTGGGAAACCCTACTAAGGCAACATCTAAGTGAAGATGCCCAGTGAGCAGCTGTCATAGGAGTCTACAGATGAGGGCTAGAGATGTAAATGTGAGAGTCACCAGGGCCTGGTTTGGAAATCAGGGGTCTTGATGATATCATCTGGAGGAACGGGTACAGCTGGAGATAGAAGGTCCAGGACCAAGGCATGGGCAACCCTTTACTTAGAGGAGACAAGTGGGACGAGGTGGCCAAGGAGACCGAAAGGAAAATCCAGTGAGATCAAAGGAGAGCCAGCAAGTCTCTCATTCCTTCTAGTCTATACCAAGTCACCCCACACACTTCCACCACTCCGGCCTCTATCTGTGCCTGGGTTTCAAGACCAATGAGAGGAAACTCATGTTTGGTGCATTTACTCAAACATTTATTGGATCCTACTGTGAACTAGGCAGTGAGCTGGCATAGAAAGTATATGGTAAAGACAGTCCAGACACTGCCCCAGGAGCTCAGCCAGGAGAGGAGAGAGTCAGCAGGTGAACCAAATTCAGTGTGACAACTAATGGGAGGAAGAAAGTCAGAGGTCAAGTTCTGCTGGTTTTCAGTTATCTCCTCTGCTCATCCCCTCCCCTCCTCTGCCCATATGTACCCTCTCCTCACCACACCAAAAATAGAGTGAGGGCTCTATCCTCATGAGCTGATACAATGTCAAGCAGGTTCTCAAACTTGAATGTGCATACAAATCACCTGTGGATGGTGTTAGTGTGCAGATTCTCATTCAGTAGGTCTGAGGGAGCCTGGGATGCTGCATTTCTAATAAGCCTCTAGGTGATGCCAATGATGCTGGCTGGCGGACCGTACCTTGAGCACCAAGAGTATAGAAAACAAATTATACCTAACAGCAATAGTCAAGGGCAACAGCAAAAGGTTAGCCTGAGCTATGACTTTCTCCAGGAAAGCCAGTTCCTGTTGCAGGAAGGGTTCAGCTAACCCTGGGCCACATTCCAGCATTTCAAGCAGCAGCACGTACTGTGCCTGAGCATATAACGATGCATAGAACACCCTGAAGCATGATGGGAAGAGTAAAAGAAGCAAGTAACAACATTATCGAGCTTGCTGACTTTATGCCAGGCACTGTGAAAAGGATATTAAGTGCGTTTTTCAGTCTATCTGCCCAGCTTGCACTATATATTACCAATGAGAAAGCTGCAGAGGTCACATTACTAGCCCAGAATGACACAGCCCATACCCAGGCAGTCCCACTCTGAAGCCTGAACT
>NW_011888796.1:288720-301962 GCF_000151845.1 Pteropus vampyrus
ACTTAAGATTTATTTTCTTAGCAACTTTTCGAGTATAAATTAACTTTTTTGCTTGTTTTGGTGAGAACATTTAAGTTTCACTCTCAGCAAATTTCAATTATACAATACAGTGTTATCAACTGTAGTCACCATGATGTACATTAGATCCCCAGAACATATTTCTCTTATTACTGGAAGTTTATACCCTTTGACCAACCTGTCCTCATTTCCCCCACTGCCAGCCCCTGGAAAACACCCTTCTATACTCTGGTTCTACGAGTTTGACTCTTTTAGATTCCACATATAAGGTTGTGGCACCGCATCCTTGTTTGGCCTCCTCCCTGCCTTAGTCTGCTTCCCTCACTCCCTTTCCCCCAAGATCTTGCCCTCACTGAATCCCATGCACCAAAATCCCCATCTCAAACTCTGCCTACAACTGGGAAACCCTACTAAGGCAACATCTAAGTGAAGATGCCCAGTGAGCAGCTGTCATAGGAGTCTACAGATGAGGGCTAGAGATGTAAATGTGAGAGTCACCAGGGCCTGGTTTGGAAATCAGGGGTCTTGATGATATCATCTGGAGGAACGGGTACAGCTGGAGATAGAAGGTCCAGGACCAAGGCATGGGCAACCCTTTACTTAGAGGAGACAAGTGGGACGAGGTGGCCAAGGAGACCGAAAGGAAAATCCAGTGAGATCAAAGGAGAGCCAGCAAGTCTCTCATTCCTTCTAGTCTATACCAAGTCACCCCACACACTTCCACCACTCCGGCCTCTATCTGTGCCTGGGTTTCAAGACCAATGAGAGGAAACTCATGTTTGGTGCATTTACTCAAACATTTATTGGATCCTACTGTGAACTAGGCAGTGAGCTGGCATAGAAAGTATATGGTAAAGACAGTCCAGACACTGCCCCAGGAGCTCAGCCAGGAGAGGAGAGAGTCAGCAGGTGAACCAAATTCAGTGTGACAACTAATGGGAGGAAGAAAGTCAGAGGTCAAGTTCTGCTGGTTTTCAGTTATCTCCTCTGCTCATCCCCTCCCCTCCTCTGCCCATATGTACCCTCTCCTCACCACACCAAAAATAGAGTGAGGGCTCTATCCTCATGAGCTGATACAATGTCAAGCAGGTTCTCAAACTTGAATGTGCATACAAATCACCTGTGGATGGTGTTAGTGTGCAGATTCTCATTCAGTAGGTCTGAGGGAGCCTGGGATGCTGCATTTCTAATAAGCCTCTAGGTGATGCCAATGATGCTGGCTGGCGGACCGTACCTTGAGCACCAAGAGTATAGAAAACAAATTATACCTAACAGCAATAGTCAAGGGCAACAGCAAAAGGTTAGCCTGAGCTATGACTTTCTCCAGGAAAGCCAGTTCCTGTTGCAGGAAGGGTTCAGCTAACCCTGGGCCACATTCCAGCATTTCAAGCAGCAGCACGTACTGTGCCTGAGCATATAACGATGCATAGAACACCCTGAAGCATGATGGGAAGAGTAAAAGAAGCAAGTAACAACATTATCGAGCTTGCTGACTTTATGCCAGGCACTGTGAAAAGGATATTAAGTGCGTTTTTCAGTCTATCTGCCCAGCTTGCACTATATATTACCAATGAGAAAGCTGCAGAGGTCACATTACTAGCCCAGAATGACACAGCCCATACCCAGGCAGTCCCACTCTGAAGCCTGAACTTTGCATCATGATAATTGAGCTGCCTCTTCGATGAGCTAATGGAGTATGAAGCCCACCACTCTGAGCTGGGGCACTGCCTGATTTTGCAACAGATTGCTGAGTCCGGAGAGGTCAGGGCAGATGAGAGCAGTGTGCCCAGGCAGGGCATCCCAAGACCATAGCCAGGTTAATTCACCCTGAGCACCTCAGGGGTCCTGGGAGTAGAGGACGCCTCCTTCTTTCAGTGCCCCCTTCCCCTATCTTCACGCCTAGCCGGCTGTTTCTGGTTGCCACCACAAAGCACTGAAGGCTTCAAGACCCTCTGAGCCATGTTATAAAAGGAAAGAAGCACGTGAGAAGCATCAGTTCATTCTCCAGCTGGATGCAATGAGACCACCCAAGTGAGGGCCCCAGCCCAGCCCCTGGGAATGCTCTCGTGTTGGAAACAGAAAGCTAATAAGATTCTCCTGGGGTTTATGTCAACCCTCTCCCTCCCCAGAACACAAAGCTCCCTGCACAGATATGAGATTTCATCCACCCCTCTCAAAGACCAGTCCAGAGAGGGGGAATGGATTGGTACTGTCACCAGGTTGGGAGCCTCCAAGGACAGGTGCCAGAGCCTGTTCACCTCTGAAGCCCCAGGACACAGAGCCCAGGGACTCAGTATATGACACATCAAGAGTGTGCAATAAATGTTTGTTGAATGGATTGATGTCTCCTGCTCTGCTGGGAAACTTGGCTCAGAACAAAGAAGAAATCATCACTCTAAATTTTGCAATGAGTAAGTAGAAAGGAAAAACAGTACAGGCAGTGAGCCCTATGTCCAGGCATACTATTTGAGACATAAGAGGCTGGTCAGGCCAGCCATTTCTCTCCACCAGCTTGCAAGATCTTATCCATGATGTAATGACCAAGGCAGAAGTCTGCAGAGCTGGGGGCTGTAGAGTCAAGCTCGCTCCCCTCCCTGACCTTGGCCTCCCCAGGCCGTGACTCAGGTGGGAGGCAGAGCTCAGGAGGCATCTGGCCAGCCCGGCAGCACAAAGGTAGTATAAGAGAGGATAGTTCGTGGCTCATTCTGCACAACCAAGTGTGGGCCCTCACGCTCAAGGAGTAAAGTGTCTGACAGGAGCCAGGGTGTGTCAAACACTCTAAGAAATCTGGTGCTAAGGAGCAGAGCAGGGCTGCCCATCTGAACAGTGATTATGAACTGGCTTAAAGAATGAGTAGAATTTCAACAGGCCGCCTCCAGCCACAAAGCTTTCCCTGTGCTGTGCCCTCTGCCTAGGGCTTCTCTCTGCCCTCTTCGCTGAGTCCTTCTCCCCTTCCAGATCTCACCTAGAACATGTATCTTCAAGGAGGCCCTCCTGCCTCTCTGATCTTCCAGATGGGGTCAAAGCCCCAGGGCCAAGCAGCTCTCCTTTGTAGTTTCCACTACATGGAAGTTGTATTTTAGTTGTGTGATTATTTTATTGCCTTCTCCGCTAGAGGTAAACTCCTAAACTCAGGGGTGGCTGCAGCTGTGTCTGTTTTGTTTTCAGCTCTGTCTCCCCACCTGGGGCTGTGTCTGGCATGGAGCAGAAGCTCAGTACGACTGTGCTGGGTGAGTGTTAGACCAGTGCTGGGAGGACAGAGTAGGGGCATTTGGGTGGAGCAAATAGTTTGCATATGGCAGGAAGTTGAGGTGATGTCTGAGCATATGAATTACAACTCTAAGTCCCAGTTCTGCAACAGCCTTTTACCAATAATAACATGAGGGCTGCCTGTTCCCAGTAAGGACCCCCACCTCTCATCTGCACCTGCCTAATTTGCATATCCATAAAACCTACAGTCAGCAGGATGGCAAAAACAGAGCCAGCAGGGGCCCTAATCATATCTAGGATCAGCACATTAGGATTCATTCATTCTCAGTCAATCAGAGCAAAGCCCTGGAGAAACCACTCATGGAAAAAGTTTCCCACACAGAATGTAAGGGCCCAGAGATGTCACGCTCGCTGGCACCATCCCCACAGCAGGGACACACTGTCCTTCTAGCAAGATCCAGTCCTTGCTAGAGACTCTGAGCCTCGCTCTGATGAGATCACTTAATCTGAATCCATTTCAGTGCAGCAGCTTCCGCTGCCACCAGGAAGAGAGAGCCCACTGACACCTCCCAGGAGACCACAGACATGGCAGCCCCCACCTTGGCATTAAGGCATAATGTGTTCTTGCCTCTTATCTGCACTCCAGGGAAATGTGCGTGTGGGAGTAGGGGGTGTTTGTCTTAATAGGATGATTGAGTCCAAATGGTTATGTTAATTCTGTATTGGACAATCCTCCAAATTTACATTGAATAATTATATAATAAAAACATATTTTTTGAAAAATCTACCTCTGGCAAGTTTCCACTGACTTGGTCAAAGCCAGGAGAGTAATGAAGTGGGAGTCCCTGTAGAGCTTAGGCCCACCCACCTCATGGCAACTCTGACAGCCATGAGTGAAGAGCATGAGGTTGTAAGTCATGGTCAGCTTGGGGCCCAGCTTTCCATTCACAAGCCAAGTGATCTTAGGCTTAGGTCAAGTTTAATACCCCAGTTTCCTCTGCACATCTGTAAAATGCAAATAATTACATAAAATGGTATGATATTACATGTGCCTGGCACCTTCTAGGTCTCTGTAAATATTAGTAGTAATAATTGCTGTGGTTAAAATAATAATCATTATCGTTTTTTAAAGTACGGAAGGCAAAAAAGGCTGAGGGTGCGTGTGGGAAGTGGAGTGAACTTCCACCTTGGCTGGAAGACAAGCTGGAGGGAGACATGAGGCCCGGGAGGTAGAGTCCAAACTGGAGGAAGGGGCAGAGAGGGCTGCACCAGGGGCCTGGGCATTATTCTTCACCTCTACCGCCACACCCCAAGACGCTTGGGTTTCTGAGCATAATCCCTGTTCCAGAACAGGAGAGATTGCTTTGTCCAGCTCTTCCCACAGGCTCGACCTGGCTTCATGAGGCAGCAACGGGGCTTCTCAATGGGAAACTAGCTCCATGAGAAAGCAGATTCTACCCCCTTCTACAAAAAAAACCCTAAGTCAGCACTTCTCTATCCCATCCCAAGTGAGGGTGGCCCAGAGGCAGCCATGAAGCAAACACATGGCTTCAAATCCAGAGAAGCAAGAATCAGAGACACTCCAGATCACCAGCCCCTTGATTAACCACATTAACAGAAAGAGGATGTGTCCTTATCCTGTATCATTTGCCTGGGTGTATTTGATGTCCTGAGAATTACCCAAAGCCCCTAGAAATGCTACAATTCAGAAGGGGCAGAGGAGCTCTATTCACAGCTCAATATCCTGTGATCTCTACCAGCCTAGCAGCTCTGAAAAGTATCACCTCTCAGAATAATAATAACAACAACAACAATAACAACAACTATTTTATTGCCAGGCATTGTTCTAAATGTTTAATATGTTAATTCATTTAACCCTCAAGATGGTCCTGTGAGATGGATACTTTTTACAGATTTTAAAGATGAAGAAACTGAGGCCCAGAAAAGTTCTGTTACTTGGCCAAGGTGGTAAGTGATAGAGCCAGGAATGGAATCCAGCCAGTCTGATCCTAGGACTCATGGTCAAAACAACAACATACAGACAGAGGGGGAGGTGAAGCAAGGTTTTGTTTTTTAAAAAGGACAGTGTGTGTTACCTACACCTCTGACTTCCGCTGTGTTCATTCAATATCTAACATTGATTGAGTGTCTACAGTGTACTTAGAAGTTGTCTTTGGAATCATCTCTAATGGCCCTTTGGAAAAGACACCCAAGTTTACTAACCTGACGCGCACTGGTCAGTAGATTTTCTTCATAGAGAACCCCAAAAAAAGCAATGTTTGCCATTTTTAAAAAGAGAGTGAAGAGAATAAGTCAGAACTGTTTAACTGTTTTTAAACCCATTATTTAAATTAACAACTGATGTCTTACTGTCCAAATTTTAACATGCTAAACATTGTCAACACATTTTTCTTGTGCTCCCAAGATTTTTGCACAACACTCAGTAATAAAATTTCTCCCAGGCTATCTCTCTGTGTGTACTTAAATGTTTTCTAAATATGTCACTCATTGATTAAGAAGCTATAACTGTATGTGTTTTGCTTCGTTGTTTTTTTTTTTTTTTTAATTGAGGCTACACATGTCTGTTCCTGTGAGATTCTGCAAGCAAGTAAAGTTCACTACAACAGCTCGTGTGCAGTACAGTCAAATGCTCAGGCACAGAGACTCAGCAAGTATTCTCATCAAGCGTTTTGGTCAATTGTTTAAGAACCCATGAATGTGTAACTTATCACATTATAATAACGGCCCATATTGACAGTTTGAGACCTTATTATAAATCCGGATATTTTTTCCTAACTGGTGTGTGTGAGTGCGAACGTGTGTGAGAGGGAGAAAGAGAGAGTGAGAGCGACAGCAAGAGCGGGGAAGAAGGAATAAATATATATAGTTGTTAAATACTGCTAGCAATTCAACTTTGAAATGGAAATCTCTTACCATCCTTCTTTCTCACTTCTGGGTCGGTATAACTCAAGAGTATTCTGCTATTGCAAAGTAAATCAGGACTTTCTCGGCACTTTACAAAAGGGCAACAGAAGCGAGGTAAAAATTAGGTAAATTCAAATTGATCAAATATCATTGATATCCATCCTACAAATTGAAGTTCCTTCTAAATTTGTTTAGAAAAAGAATTATCCTGCTTTTTAAAAGTTTGGAGATCACTGCCCTATTCGACTGCAGTTTAAGTAAGTCTGAGAAGTGAGAATTCATTCATTCGAGATGCTGCCAACATGTTCTAGGTCTCAGGCATTGTTCCAGGCACCACAGAGCTTTCATTCTAGGGGAAGGACACAGCTAATTAAACAAGTAAATATGTAATCTAGCAGGTGGTGAGGGGTGCTAGGGAGAAAAATAAAGCAAGACAAAGGGTGAAGGGTGTAGGGAGGTTGGGGGATGGCAGTTCTTACCCACAGCTTGCTCAGAGAAGAGTCTCTGACAAGGCCACATTTTAGCCAAGTCCTGAAGGAAGTGAATGAGTGTGTCAGGTAGTTTTCTCAGGAGAAAACATTCCATACAGAGGGAACGGTAAGCGCGAAGGCCTTGAGGAGGGACTGTAACTGGTGTGCTCAGAGAACAGCAAGGAGGCCAAAGCAGCTGGAACAAAGGGGACAAGAGTCTCAGTAGGTCAGATCAGAGAAGCAGCAAAGGAGCAAATCGCGTGGGGCCTCGGAAGCCACGTCAGATTGGAAGCAGAGCAGTGACTGATCTGATCCTCGATATAGAAGGCTCCTTCTGCTGCTATGTTGACAACAGAGTGTAGGGGGACAAAGGCTGAAGAAAGGAGAGAGTATGGCAGTTATATCCGTAATCTTGTTAAGAGGTAATAATGGTTTGGACCAGAGTATAGAAGCAGAAGGGGTAAGAAGTGGATGGACTTTTTTGAGACGTTTTGAAAGTAGAGTCAATAGGATGTGCTGACGGATATGATGCAGGATGTGAGAGAAAAGTCAAGAATAATTCCAAAGTTTTTGTTACAACTGCAAGGAGGGCGTCGTCACTGGTTGAGTTGGGGAAGACTGCGGGGAAAATGGTTCTGATAGGGTTGATGGGAAAAATCTGGAGTTTAGTTTCGGTCATTTTTAGTTTCGGAAACCTATTAGACATCTAAGCAGAGATGTTGAGTAGGAAGCTGATTGTTTGACATGGATATATCCAGACTAGAGATGCAGATGTGAGACAGTTCTGCATACAGATGCTACTTAAACCATAAAATTAGCTGAGATCAGCAAAGGAATGAGTCTAGAGGGAGAGGAGTTCCAGTGGCTGAGCCCTGAGTAACTCCAACATGTAGAGGTGGGAACCAGAAGATGAGGCAGATTGGGAGCATCTGGGAAGGCAGGACGAGAACTGAGAGACTGATGTCCCAGAAACTGAAACAGGTGGTGTGTCAAGTGCTGCCAAAAGCCTAGTAAGATGAGGACTGAACATGGACCACGGAATTAACCAGCTTGGAGGTCAATATGACACTGGCAAGTTGTTTCAGGAAAGAGATGGAGACGAAAGCCTGGTAGGTGTGAGTTCAAGAGAAGATGGAAGCAAGGAAATAAAGGAAAGCCTGTATAGACAGCCTTTCAGAGAGTTTTCTGTCAAGGGCAGCAGAGAAGCGGAGTGGAGCAAGAAGGTGACACGAGAGAAATTATAGCACCCATGAATGTGGGTGCAGGTCTGACACTGAGGAAATGATCTAGTAAAGAGGCGGGAAATAGTGATAGAGAAGACGGAGGCAATTGCTAAAGTCATGTCCTCGAATAGGCTTAAGACGATGAGATCTAGTGCAAAAGTCGAGAGTTTGTCCTGGGTAGATCCAATGGCAGTTCATCCACAGTGACAGGAAGACAGATGGACAGATGGGGGCAAAAATGGGTAGACTTGGAGATGTAGTGATGGCAGCCTGTAGAAGTTCTCTCCTCTTGCCTATATTTTCTCAATGAAAAAGGAAGCAAGGCCAGCAGCTGAGAGCGAGGAGGGAAAATGATGTGATGGACAATGAAGAGAGAATGAGAGCTGGTCTTCTAGAACACAGGGAAAGTGAATGCACTAGAGAAATCAAACAGGACTGTCAGTTAACAGGATAAACAGGAACAACTGCCCAGTAAAAACAGTCTGAACAGTCTCAGTAATGAGCATTCTAGTTGGAAACTGTGTAACTTAAAGATGGACAAAGACGCTCTAGTCACTGGGCCCCTGGAGAAGGAGCCTTCTCTGATGACAACAGCTACTTGGTCAGACCTAAGCCACTGTTTTGTTTTCTTTCTTCCTCTGATATCACCTAATTCTGATTATTTGGCTTTTTAGGAGCATTTCACATCTACCAATGAATAGGAGAGGCAAGTACCAAGCAAGTCTGACTACTCTGAAGAAGCCTAAGTTTTTGCAGAGGTCACAGACTACTCAGAAAGCATATCTGTTCTGGCTCCCTGCTTTTCTGAATATAAAGCCTTATTTACTTCATAACACAGCCACACCCATTATTTTACATATTATTTGTGGCTGCTCTCGCACACAATGGCAGAGTTGAGTAGTAGAGACCCTATGGCCCACAAGCCTAAAATATTTAATCTCTGGTCCTTTACAAGAAAGGTTGCCTACCCCAGGTTTAGATCAGTGATTCTCAAACCTTACTATACTTCAGAATCACTTCTTGGATTGTTAAAAACAGGTCCTGGGCCCAACAACTAAGAGTTTCTGATTCAATAGGTCTGGGGTGGGACCCAAATTTACACTTTTAACAAGTTCTCAGGTGATATTGATGCTGCTAGTCCAGGGACCACACTTTGAGAACCACTGTTTTAGAGAAAGCCCTGAATATGTTAGACCCATTGGCCTATAATGCTCACATCATTAGGATCTTATTCGTGTCTCTCTAGTAAACTTGAACTTTTCTGTTCTAACTCTAGGTTTAAATACATAAATAGATATTCAAAGAAAAGAAACACAACTCTTTACAAAAAAAATTCTCTAAACAGGCCAGGGATGAGCCAAGGAGATGAGGGAACATAAACCCACATCACCCCTTGGTCTCAAAACCCTCGCCGTTATTTCTCTAAGGGCTGCTGTATTGACTTAGCTTATTAGCAGCTATGAAAAAGAAAACTTATTTTCTTTTACTTCAGAAGAACATCAGAAGTCCCACACTCAGAGCAAAATTAGAACAAATTTCCCACCTTCATGCCAAGACTGAGTGTGTTTCATTAAAATTGATTCTATCTCACCTGCTGAAAAGTTATCAGAGCCTTCTAAGACACATGTACTCCAAGTAGGGTTGCCAGATTTAACAAATAAAAATACAGAATGGCTACTTAATCTGGAATTTCAGATAAGCAGTGAATAGATTTGTAGCATAAGTATATTCTATACATTGTTTGGACATACTAACTACTAAAAAAAATCGTCGTTTATCTGAAATTCAAAGTAAATAGGTATCCTGATTTTATCTGGGAAGCCTGACTCTAAAGTTCTCCAAAGCATCTAATCACATTTCATTTTATTTGATTTTCCTAGAAAGCTGGCAAGAAGTACGTAATTCACATGTATAAGGACATAGAACATTGGCTATGGGTAGAAAATCCACCAAGTTCCTGCTCAGGAGAATACAGTCTAGTAGAAAGGAAGAAGGTGCAGAAATTATTTTGTTACCCAGAAAGCCAATCCTACAGGTGGAGCTACACACTCAAGATGCCAGAGGTGTTGAAGCCACACAGAGCTGTTTGCCCTTACGCTAGACGGCCTTAGGCTGTCATCTTGTTTTTTTTTCTACTTCTTTCTTCATTGTCAAACTGTCAGTGATCAGTGTCTATACATGCCAGCCTTTAGCCATCTTTCCACCAACTTTCTAATTTGATGCTTCCAATTTTCAAATGAACTTAAAGTAATAAACTTGTTCAAATCGTGCTTAAACTGAAAATAAACAGGCCCTAAGTGAAAGCCTGGATATTTCTCCTCTGCAGAAAGCAGTCACACATCCTGAAGGATAAAGACCAACTAGAGTCTAAGCAGGCATGCAATAGAAAAGTGAGGAAATGCACGCATTTCCTCTTCTAGGCCCCTCTCTCCTGCCTTAGGTACTGTTACAGCTGGAGCTCTAGAAACCATCCTGTGACCTTGAGAAAGGAAGCCACAGTCTAAGGACAGTGGCACAGAAAGAGAAAAGAACCTGGGTCCCTGATGGTTTTGTAGCTCCAGACAGTCTACATCTGGAATTCCTTTATGTGAGAGAATAAACCCAGATGTAATTAAGCCTCAACTACAGTTGAATTTCTGTTCATTGCAGCCAAACACCATTCCTAAATGCTACAGGCTCAGGGCATATTAAAATATAAAAGAACACCAAAACAAGGTTACCAGAATTGTGTTAAATTTTAAATACAGTTGATCCCTGAATGACGTGGGGGTTAAGGACGCTAACCCCCTGCGCAGTTGAAAATCTGTGTATAACTTTTGACTCCCTTCACAATTAACTACTAACTGCCTACTCTTGACCAGAAGCCTTATTAGTAATATAAACAGTCAATTAACACATATTTTGTATGTTAAATGTATTAGATACTGTATTCTTACAATAAAGTAAGCTAAAGAGAAGAAAATGTTACTAAGAAAACCATAAAGAAGAAAAAATACATTTACAGTATTTATTGAAAAATATCCACATATAAGTGGACCCACGCAATTCAAACCCATGCTGTTCATGGGTCAACTGTATAAACTCTTGACAAATGAATGGGGTTTTTTCCACATACAAACATAATTGAGCTATTTACTTCTTTCAATCCTGAAAACTATAACTGTATGTGTAACCTCATTTGGAAACAATGTCAGAAACATTTCAATAGAAACGCCATTTAAAACCACAGTGAGATGCCATATACCTATGCTGAAAATAAATATAAGTAAATAAAAAATAATGACAATACCAAGTGCTGATAAGGATGCAGAGCAACTCGAGTCCTCATACATTGATTATGGAAATACAACATGGTACAGCCACTCCGGACAAAAGCTTGACAGTCTCTCATCAAGTCAGGTATACTTTTACTCTAGGACCCAGCAATCCCACTCCTAGAAATAAAAACTTATGTTCATACAAAACCTGTACATGGATGTTTCTTTATTCATAATCTCCAAAAACTGGAAGCAAATATCTTCAACTAGTAAATGGATAAGCAAACTGTGATATATACTCAACAATAAAAACTACTGATACATGCAATAACATGGAGGAATCCTGAATGCACTATAATGCGTGAGAGAAGCCAGACTCAAACGACTACATAATTCCATTTATGTGACATTCTGAAAAAGGCAAAACTATAGGGATGGAAAACAGATCAGCATTATCAAGGGTTCAGTTAGGATGGGTCGATTAAAAGGAGCAACATGAGAGGATTTGGGAGGTGACAGAACTGCTCTACATCTTTATTATGATGGTTACACCATTATGTGCATTTGTCAAAACTCATAGAACTGTACACCAAAAAGAGTATTTCATTTACTCTATATGTAAGCTGAAAAATAATTTTTTTAAAAGTTGAAATGAGAGAGCTTCAGGAAAATAGTCCTGGGCTGCATGGCTTTCCTGGGGTGTCCACTTTGGGCCCAGGCTCAGTGTCCGCCCAAGTCTAATCCATCCCCACCCCCTACCTGCAGGCACTATCTGGACATTCTCCCAGACTTTAACACAGTGGTAGGCAAAGAGGATTCTCCATCCAAATCCTGGACACATTTTAACACCAGCCACCAACTGGCACCCCTGAAATGCAGAACAATAGCCATATTGTATGCAGCGCCGTACAGGCCACTGCATAAACATTAGCAGCAAGTTCCATGGTGACTCCCTGCTACCAGCCTTTGCAGCTGCCCAGCTCCGAGGACTTGAGGATCTGCCCAGGGTAACATGGAGTTTGGACACAGTTCAATGTGTCAGTCTTAAATCTATAGTTCATAGCAGTCTCAGTCTTCAGAAACTCCCTGGTAATAATACAGGCAACAGATCCACTCCCACCGAAGTCCCCAGTTTCAGGCCCCCTAATAGTTATCCCTGATGATCTCCCAGAGGATCCTAAAGCTTTGAATGTCCAGGGTTAATCCCTGAGAGTCAGGCCATGGAAAATCCATCTGTTCGGGAGGAATTCTGACCAGGGCCCATTTGCTTTGACACCTTCTTAGCATAAGCACAGTCTGTCTCTCTCAACCTTATACAGCTACTAAGCCTGGTTTATTAAAAAAAAATGAAGGGCCAAAGCCTAATGCAAAAAGGGGAATTTTGGCAAACAAAAAAAAAAAAAAATCCTCCAAACATAAATCATTTAAGGCACCCTCCACATTAGCTGGCATGAAATAAACAGAGCCTGTCTTGTGGGCAGAAGGTGCCAGAATGGCTTTGCCAACTTCAAACCTCCTGCCTGGCCATCATAAACTCCACCCTAGACGCTCAAAATATAGTAAAAACCTTCACAGAAAGGTTTCTTCCCAACTATTTCTTTCCACCCACCTGTGCTGGGTAACCTGAACCCTGCTCTAATATGCTATTAGTGCAGCATGGTGTATTGGAGAACACAAGGACTTTGTAACTAGACAGACTTGGATTCAAACCATTTGTTCCTAGGAGCCCTGAGCACTTTTTGTAAATTCTCTGTACCTCGGTTTGCTCATTTATAAGTGCAGATAATAATCAGTCCCCTTTGCAGGACTGTTAACTGAAATAAATCAGAGTATGCAAAACACCTAATATGGGCCTTAACTCATAAAACATGCTCATCACATTTAAGTCTTTCTCTCTCGTAGGTAATTTCCTCGATCTGGAGTTAGCCCACCTGAAAACAAAGTTAACACAGAAAGCAGAGGCAAATGATCAGCACGCAGGAGGAAGCCATCTGCTCCAAGTTAGGGAACATGGTTCAAAGGAGTGACCAATATGTGAGCGAAGAAAAGAAACTTGGTCTCCAATTGTGTCACCTTGACTAATCATCAAATGGGGTCCTTTCCTCGGGAGTGTTAGACCAATAAACCTCTGTTCTCTCA
>NW_011888796.1:303127-311809 GCF_000151845.1 Pteropus vampyrus
AGAGGGCACCAGAAGGCCAGCACAGTACCCGCAGGACCCAAGGCACCGTTGGAATCAGAGAAGCATCCAAGATATACATATTTTTCAAAGAAACGGGACAGAGGCCAGATGAGGAGTGTAGAAAGGATGCTGAGGCCCAGGCCCTCCAGTCCTGGCTCACGGATTCGCAGGGGCCTATGTTCTCTCCTTTCCTACGTTAAAAACAGCCTGCTTTGTGGCCAGTCTGTCTTGTTCCCATCAACCTCTGAGCAGCAACCATCACAAAGGGGCAACATGGCCTTATTCACGGGGCAAAACGTCAGGAAAAGTGACAGCCAGGACTTACCTTCTTGCATATAAATAACTGTCCAATATTATTGATCAGCTTTGACATTTGAAATGAACAGACAGGCAGATTTAGTGGTTGCTTCATTGTTACTACATGTATTTAGACACACCAGAAATGCATGCTCCTTTTAAAAAAGGAAAATGAAAATCTCTATAAATCCCAAAGGAAATCATCACCATTTAATGTGTACTCTTTTTTCTGTGCATATTTATTATTAACAAAATGACCCTGTACAATATCGTACATAATATGTGAACCTCCTTTTTTTCCACACTAAATCAATCCACCTCGAACTTATCTATGTCAAAAACAAGTCACCGTTTTTATAGATTGTGCCATAACTTAGCCACCTATTTTCTCTTTAGGTTCATTCTGAATTCTTCTCTTCTGTTTCTGTCTTATCTCCCTCATTTTTATTGAAGGCCACTAATTTAGAGGCACAGTGCCCTTAGAACCAAAAAATAGCAGAGTCACCTTACATCCCAGGTCCTTACTTTTGTCCTCTCTACCCTTGGTTAATTATAAAATAAAATGGGATCTGAATGTCTTTTGTTTAGCTCTGAAGGGAGAACTAGGACCAATGGGTAAAAGTCTCAGAATTGCATTTAAAGGAAAAAGCAATCATTATGCACTTAAAGAAGAAAACAGATCATCAGTAAGGATGTTTTAGAAAGAATTTAATCATAGTGGAAGCAAAATATATCTAAGATTCTTTGTGGTAGATTTCACCTTTTATAAATAGTGGTGTTAACTGTTTTGCTACCGAAACAATAATACAATTCCTCAGCGATAAGACGCGAAATGGAATAGCACTGCTTCCTGCGGTTGTCAATCCCTGAATTCTAAGGCAATGTCTGCTCCACAAAGTACCTCATGGTGGCCACCAGAAATAAAACCAGCTGTGGTTCCCAGCTTCAGAAACTGTCTCTACAACCATCCGTTAAACCTCCTTCCCTCTTCACTAGAGATTCTCCAAGACCATTTCTGCATAAGTATGGTTGCTTTCATCCAATGCTTCCTGTTTCCTTCCAATACTTATTTTCTTTCTGTAGCTCCAACCACTTTCTTCTCTCAAATCTCTCTCCCTCCCACCTTTTAAAGAAAATTCTTTGACCCCGTATCTCCATCTAATTCTAACCCTTCCAGCCACATGTTTCATGGCCAAGCTTATTGAAAAAATTCCTGCATTCCGTTTCCACTTTTCTCCTTCCCAACAATCTGACTTCAGCCTCCGTGATCTCCCGAAAGTGCTCCTGCTGAAGCTGCTAACGGTTTCCTAGTGGCCAAACCATTGGAAATCTCCGAGGTGTGAGCTGTCTGGACCTCTTTCAGGCTTCCCTCTCTCTCTGTTAGCTTTCCACTTCTCTTGACTCCTCTGCTGTCCTTGTTCTGGTTATCTAATTATCTATTACTGCGGAGCAAATCATCCCATGTCATTGTCAGTTCAGACCACTGTAACAAAAATACTGTAAGGCTATGTGGCTCAAACAATAAATATCTATTTCTTACAGTTTTGGAGGCTAGCAAGTCCAAGATCAAGGTGTTGGCAGATCTGGTGCCTGGTGAGGACCCACTTCCTGGTTCAAAGATGGTATCTTCTCACTATGTCCTCATAGAAGGAGTGAGAAAATTTACTGGGGTCTCTTTTATAAGGGCACTAATCCAATTCATGAGAGTTCTACCCTCATGACTTAATCACTTCCCAAAGGCCCCCACTTCCTAATACTATCACATTGGAGATTAAAATTTCAAAATATGAATGGGGGGACACAAATATTTAGTTCATAGCACCCTAAAACTTAGCAACTTAAAGCAACAATTTTGTCATGCTCACAGAGTCTATGCGTCAGGAATTCGAAAAGGGCACAGTGGGGATGGCTTTTCTCTGCTTCATGAAGGGCTCAAAGGCTGTGGGTTGAATTTATAGCCGGGGGCAGAGATCTACTGGTAGTGTTTTTATTCACGCATCTGGCAGTTGATACTGCTTGTGAGCTGAGACCACAGCTAGGGCTGTTGGCTTCTCCCTATGGCCTGAGTTCTTCACATCACAGCAAACTCAGATTTTACATGGTGACTTAAGGGCTTCAAAGGAACCAGAGGAATCTGCATCTTCTTTTATTACCTAGCTTTGAAAGGCACACAACGTCCCCCCACTGGAGTCACAAGCCTGCCCAAATGATGAGAGAGTGACAGAGACCCCCTCCTCGCCCCCACCCCTTGTTTCTAGGAGAAATGTCACTGTTACACAGTAGTAAAAAGAACGTGGGATGGAGGATATCGATGCAGCCATCTTTGGAAAATTCCATGGGCTACAACTCTCATCCATGAGTTTTCTTGCTATGCCCAACTTAATGGTAGCATTCTCCAGTTTAATCACGCCTTTTCCGAGGACAACTTTAGCCATGCCTATGGCTTTAACTATCATCTACACATTGGTGGCTCCTCAGTCTGTATCTGATCTAGAGTATATGCTGAAAACTTCATCTGGGTTTAAGGTGCCTCAAATTTAACAAATCTAAAACAGTCCTTCCTTGCCCCTAATTGAGTGTGCTTCTTTTCCTAATGTGCCAATATGATCTGGGCACCGCCTAATTTTCGAAATCATCTAAGTGATGGTGATATAAGAAATTAGGTCATCAGCTAGCGGGTGGCAGAGACAGCCTTTGAGCCTGCATGTGTCCAACTCTAGGGCCTGTGCTATTTCACTGACTCTACCACCTTACTTGGTCTCAAGTAACTGATGCTTCGTATCTCCTAAGCATATTAAGGACAGACCAGGAACCCCAAAAGTCAAATGTGTGAGAGCCTATCAACTTCAAGAAGTCATCTTGGAGAGAACTTCTTCCAACGAGGTAGAGGAATGTCAAGTGTCAAATCGTATAAGTGACCAGTAGAGAAGGGTTGTTGAATGACCTCCCCACAGGTGCATGTGCTAGAGAAACCCACCTTTTGGGGGACAGTGGCACTATCATTCAGATAAGTTCCAAAAAAAGAGCAAGAAATGGATTCCACCAATAAGTGGCTTCTCACATGCGCACCTGACAGGTGAAGCTCTAGATGGAGGCAGCTGATTTCACTGCCTCAATGGCAGAGGTGAAAGGAAGTTCCACAAAGGTATATTTCCAGTAGGGCTTAGTTTATTACATAAGCGTATCAGTCAAAACTATTGCAAATCAGTCTCTGTTGCAAATGACAGAAAATAAAATCAAACTCATTTAAGCTTAAAAAAAAAAGAGTGTATCAGCTATTTATTGATATATAACAAACCACTCCAAATTTAATGGCTTAAAATAACAATTTATGATTCTGTGGGTTGACTGAGTGGTTCTTCTGCTGGTTCTACCTGGACTCAGCCATGAAGCTGCATTCAGCAGCAGGATCCATTAGACTAGAAGTTTCTAAGCTGGCCTCACTGACATATTGGGCAAATGGTACTAGTAGCTGGCCAGGACATTTCAGTTCTCCTGCACGTGGCCTCTCATCCTCCAGTAGACTGACTTTCTTACATGGTGGCTTCAGGGCAGAGGTCTAAGAGGGTGAAGGCAGAAGCTGCAAGGACCCTTGAGGGCCAGTCTCCAGAACTCATACAGTGTTGCCCCATTACTTTCTATGAGTGAAAGCAAGTCACAGGCCAGCCCAGATTCAAGAGGTGAGGGAATAGACTCTACCTCTTAATGGAAGGAACCACAGAGAAACTGTGGTTATGTTTAATCTACCACAGGAAGTTGCTGGCACATATAAATGGGGGATACAAGGGAGCTTAAGCATAGCTGTATCCAGGAGCTCACAATATATTATAAGAAATCCGTCTCTTTATCTTTCAGCTTGTTTTGTTCTATGTTGGCTTTATTCTCAGGCAAGATTTTTACTCATAGTAATCAATTGACCACCAACCACTACAGGCCTACATCTAGAGCTTCTCTTTCCAAATAATTGCAACAGAAAAGTCCCAGAATTGAGTTTGTTGGCCCAGTGTGGGTCACATCACCATCCCTGACCCAGGAAACAGCACGCACTGATTGACCAAGCCCAGGTCACACACTCTGCAACTAGGAGGTGGTATCAGTCCACTTAAGTTATGGGGACTGAGAGTGAAGGAGGGTTTTCCCCAAAAGAAAGTAGAGGTCCCATTACCAGAAAAGAGAGAATAGATACTAAGCAGACCAAAGCAACAGATGTTTACTACAATAGGCTTCTCAAGATAACGACAGGGTAAATAGCTACTGAATGCACTGAACTTCTCTTCCCAATGCATCATACAGCTTTGCCAGCTGACAAGTCCCAGTTTCCCAGTGGAGTGGTATGTGTACCATTGAATAGTTTATTGTGTATCTGAAAAACAAAGACATAGGACAAAGCCCTTTGCAACAAGCACTTGCACAATTCTTCTGTCTGGCAAAAAGATGTCCTTTCTTGGGCATTTGTCACATTGTTCTGGAAGACACCCCTCCCTAAGAGGAATCAGGATGCTCTTTGTCTTTTAACTTAGTGGTTTTCCTGGATCTAATGCAAATGCAATTTCCTCCTTGCCTCCCACAGTCCTATCAAAGCAACCTCGTAAATAAATGAATGAGGAAATGAATCAAAATGTATCTTCCTAACTAGAACAGTGCTCAGACCCAAAGCCCCATGTACAAGAAACAAAGATGGTCAGTGGAGCAATCCAACCATATCTTTGCAACCTTTTAGAGTTCAATGTACTAATATACATTGTAGCATGTCTTTTCATCTTCCTGGACATCTCCTGAGTACGGGACAAGGGGCTTGGAAAAGAAATCTTCATTTTTAATTTCATCACATGGTATAATAGTTGTACATGGCCCTTAAGACTTGATCTTCCACAGAATTGGGCATCACCCTTTTAGAACTGCAGCTGTGCAACTAAGAGTCTCAATTTCATGTCAGTACAAAAATGGCTCCATCCCCAAAACAAGATTGGCTCCACCACCCTCAAACATTTGGGAGGGACGAAGCCAGAGACTTCAAGAGGCTCTCTTCCTTCCAAGGGAGCTTGTCTTGATAGATGTAAGTAGCTACTGGCAAAAGCAAATGAAATTTGCATTCATTTATGATCTTTTCAGTCATGGGTTTCATAGGCCAAGGGTTCAAGGCCCTGCCAAATAGATTTTATCCCCTTCTACAATTTGAGCCTATAAAAGTCAAAAAACTAGAGTATGCATGAGAATCATCTACAGTACTTTTTAGAAATGCAGATTCCTGGACCCTGTTGTGTCTCAGGTGAGCTACAGACTATACTTTCAGAAATATACTCTGAGAAATACAAGTCTACAGAAACAACAAGAGTCTTCACTGCTGGTTCTCTGCTCCTCAGAAAGGAGGCCAATTTTGGTAGTTAAGAGGCCAATAATGATGTCCAGTTACAAGCTGGCCTGATTAAAGGTGCTATGCACTGTGCCAGGCCATTGTTGTATATAGTCATGAGCCCAATCAGCCACAGTGAGCAGAGGGATGGACAAGCAATCTACACTGAAATGCACAACACACTTACTTTAGCACTGGGAAATACGTGGTTGTCAGGCTTTTCATAATTAACACAAGGGAGAGCCTTTGGGTATTGGAGATAGGCAAGAATATATAACAGGGTCTCACAGTAACTATCAGAGAAAAATCCCTCCATGCTTCCAGCAGGGGGAGGGAAAATTACCCACTTTGAAATAGCCAGAGCATTCTATTCTTAAGAGGCCTGCCCTCAGGAGAAACTATTTTACCAGAGCCTAACATATTAGGGTTTTATCAGAGTCTAACTGATCTGGAGGAAGGAAAGTCTCCAACTCTAGCTCCCTCTGGCCATCTGTCCCACCTAAGGTGAGAAAAACACTGAGAAGCACTTGTGAATTTCACAGTCCAGAGGCCCAGGCTCACTAAAAGCCTGAGACCTAATCATAGGACTGTGGAACACTTCCCTGTCCCCTACACCTCACCACTACATTACTAAAGGCCCATTTATTGCAGTTTTTTTTTTACCCAGTACATCACATCTGACTTTCAATAAAAAATTACAAAGCTTACTAAAATGAAAAAAAAAAAAAACCATAATTGGAAGAGAAAGAGCAACCATCAAAACCAGATTTGGATATGTCGGAGATGTTCAAATTACCAAATCAGGAATTTTTTACACTATGATTAATGTGTTAAGGGCTCTAGTAGAAAAAGTGGACAACATGCAACACAGATGGGTCATGTGAGGAGAGATGGAAATTCTAAGAAAGAATCCAAAAGAAAAGTTAGAGATAAACTCTGTAACAAAAGAACGCCTTTGATGGACTCATTAGTAAACTGGACACAAATGAGGCCAGAATCTCTGAACTTGAGGATATATCAGTGGAAACTTCCAAAACTGAAAAACAAAGAGAAAAGCAAAACAAAAAGAATAGAATATTAAAGAACTGTTGAACTACAAAAGGTATAAATACCTGCAATGGGAATACCAGAAGGATTAAAAACAAACCAAAATAAAATTAAAAAAAAAAAAAAAACAAGATAAAGGAACAGAAGAAATATTTGAAGCAGTAACGACTGAGAATTTCCCCCAAATTAATGTCAGACACCAAAACAGGAAGCTGAAAGAACACCAAGCAGATAAATGAAAAAATAAATAAATAATACAAAAAAAAATGCCTAGGCATATCAGATTCAAACTGCATAAAATCAAAGATTAATTTTAAAACTCTCAAAAAAGCCAGAGGAAAAAACACCTCACCTATACAAAAACAAAGAAAGAACTAGGGTTTCCCTCAGAAATCATGCAAGAAAGAATATAGTGAAGTGAAATACTTAAAGTGTTGAGAGAAAAAACCATCAATCTAGAATTCTTTTTCCTGCAAAGTTATCCTTCAAAATTGAAGGTATTTTTTTTTTGTCAGAAAAAAAAAAAAAAAACTTAGAGAATTTGTTGCTAGTAGTAGTGCCTTATAAGAAAAGAAGCTCTTCAGAAAGAATGAGAATGCTATAGGTCAGAAACTTGGATCTGACCTATAAGGAAGAGTATTAAAGAATGAATAAAAACTTTTATTTTTCTTACTCTTATTTGATCTAACAGATAACGGTTTCTTCAAAATAATAATAGCAACAATATATTCAATGATGATAGCTTATATATAAGTGAAGTGAATGACAGCAATGATACGAGGGACAGGAAGAAAGAATTAGAAAATTTTGTTATTATAAGGTACAGTTGACCCTTGAACAACATGTATTTAAACTGCGTGGTCTACTTATATGTGGATTTTTTTCAATAAATATACAGTCAGCTCTCCGTATCCCCAGGTATCACATCTGTAGATTCAACCAAATGTGGATGAAAATAGTATTTCGAATCCACGGTTGGGATCCTCAGATTCAGAGGGCTGACTATATGCATTGTTCTTCATCATTTTATATAAGAGACTTGAGAATCTGCAGATTTTGGTATCCACAGGGGGCCCTGGAACCAATCCCTTGCAGATAACAAAAGATAATTGTGGTTAAATTTTTGAGGAGTCAAAAGTTATGGGCAGATTTTCAGCTGTGTTGCCCCTAAACCCCATATTGTTCAAGGGTCAACTGTACTTCCACTACCCATGAAGGGTATAGTATTATATGAAAGTAGATTTGAATTAGTTATAAATGTATATACTCCAAACTCTAAAGCAACTACTAAAAAAAGTTTTTAAAAAATAAAATTTTAAAAGTAGTATAATTGACAAGCTAAATCCAATAATAAAATGCTCAATTAAAAGCACAAAGGCAGAAAAAAAAATAGAAGACAAAAACAGGAACAAAGAACACAACAACAAATAGAAAACAGTATCAAATATAATAGATATTAATCTGACTATATCAACAACAATCACCTTAAACATCAATGGTCTTAATACACCAATTAAAGTATTCAGAAGGACAAAAAAGTGGATGTGGTTGGCACAAGCCACATTCTCTAGAAATAACCCTCCAGGAAATCATGCTAACAGCAAGGGGTTTTGTTTCTGAAATACTCTAAAAGCAGCTTGGAGATAGTGTGTGGGCCCACCCACAGGAACCATGAAGAATGGCTTTCCAACTGCAGACAAGGGAAGGGTTGGCACGGGGTGAGGAAGAGGGCTAGAAAAACCAGGCCCTGCTCCTCTTGCTCCATAGAATTACCTGGGGACCAGATCTGGAACATACTGAGCAGTCACCGCCTGACCCCCAAGCCCAGAAGTTATGAGGAGGACATGTCGGCAGGGCCTTCATGATACCTCCTAATGGCAAAACTGCTTCTCACGGTCTTAGAGAAAAAAGGAAAGTGATCAGGCTTACTCGAGCTTCCTTCAGATGCTACACTCAGGAAGACAACCTACCTACCATCCCGGGAA
>NW_011888796.1:311859-333934 GCF_000151845.1 Pteropus vampyrus
GATTTGAATTAGTTATAAATGTATATACTCCAAACTCTAAAGCAACTACTAAAAAAAGTTTTTAAAAAATAAAATTTTAAAAGTAGTATAATTGACAAGCTAAATCCAATAATAAAATGCTCAATTAAAAGCACAAAGGCAGAAAAAAAAATAGAAGACAAAAACAGGAACAAAGAACACAACAACAAATAGAAAACAGTATCAAATATAATAGATATTAATCTGACTATATCAACAACAATCACCTTAAACATCAATGGTCTTAATACACCAATTAAAGTATTCAGAAGGACAAAAAAGTGGATGTGGTTGGCACAAGCCACATTCTCTAGAAATAACCCTCCAGGAAATCATGCTAACAGCAAGGGGTTTTGTTTCTGAAATACTCTAAAAGCAGCTTGGAGATAGTGTGTGGGCCCACCCACAGGAACCATGGAGAATGGCTTTCCAACTGCAGACAAGGGAAGGGTTGGCACGGGGTGAGGAAGAGGGCTAGAAAAACCAGGCCCTGCTCCTCTTGCTCCATAGAATTACCTGGGGACCAGATCTGGAACATACTGAGCAGTCACCGCCTGACCCCCAAGCCCAGAAGTTATGAGGAGGACATGTCGGCAGGGCCTTCATGATACCTCCTAATGGCAAAACTGCTTCTCACGGTCTTAGAGAAAAAAGGAAAGTGATCAGGCTTACTCGAGCTTCCTTCAGATGCTACACTCAGGAAGACAACCTACCTACCATCCCGGGAAAAGAGAAAATCAAAGATTTCAGGGTGGAGAGAGTATACAGTGCCTGGAGAAGATGTAGCTACATTGCACGTGGAGATATCACATTCAAAGAACATCCTTCCTCCACTGATTCCATTTAAGGGGGTCCTCCAGCAGGTTGGGAAATGGAAGGGATATGATCTATTGCATAAAAAACTAGTTTCATTTTAACATAAGGAGATAGAACCACAGATTAGAAATCTTCCATATATTGGGGGAAAAATAAGGGAAACAAAACAATTTTAGGCTCTCATAAGAATCTCTCATATTTTCTTGCTTCATCTGCTATTTTTATGAAGAGTTAACATTTACTGAGCATCCTGACATTATTTCATTTAAGTTCCACAATGACCTAATGAAGTTATAGCTTTAAATTACAAATGAGGGAATTAAAGCTTAGAATTTAGTTAATTGGCCCAAGAACACACAGCTAGAAGGTGGCAAAGCTATGACTTAATCCTAAGTCTCTTTGGCCCCAAACCACTAAGTATACTGCATTCTAGATGCACAAGAAAGCAGGCAGCTAGTCAAATGATAACAGCTCAAACTTCACCCGTCACCCAGCAGTGAGGAGGGAGATGCTTTTCATTATCAAGGTAGTTGCAGCTTGGAGGAAAGAAAAGGCACAAAACTGGGAATTGGCAATAGATGGAGCCTAGGCAGTGGGCCCAGTCTTTTTCTAAGCCTTTACCTTGATGGGAAAAGAAAGCATAATAACACACTACCAGGAGAGGGTACATGACCCTCAAAGCCAAGGAGAAGATGAGATGTATGGAAGCAATGCTCTTGTCCTCTGCGCAGCCCCTGACTTCAGGCTGCCCGGGTAAGTGCAGCAATGAATTCACTCCAAGGTTTTCTGAAGTCACTGTCAGAAAGGCAGGGAGAAAGTGTCCACAGAGGGAGAGCCCTAGACACTTTCGGATGCTCTTCAACAAACACAAAGGATTTCTGTTTCGACCCTTGAAATTGCGTATTGATTTTAAAAGGCCTCCCAAGAATATATCGTGCCAACCATAAAACATGCCCCCTGTGCTCCAGCCCATTTGCCATGTGGCTCAGTGTACATCTGCACTGATTGATTGCATTGCTATTAACAAACATTAAGAGTCTGATGCCAAGATCTACCTTCACTTCTTCAAACTGTATCACCAGCTACTTGTTCTACTTGTTCTGCTGCACATTTCCCAGCTGAAACCTTCAGCATTTGCAGAAAACAGGGACTGAGAAACCAGAACCCTATGAAATGGAAGGTGTAGTGACCTCAAAAGTCAGTTGCAAGAATGGTGAAGATTCCCCACGTCCTCAGTTGTTTCGCTGCAACCACTGTAAATTGGTAAATTAGCCAAAGGCAACTTAGAAATATAATCCTTTCCTAAAATTCAGGCTATTTCCTCCCCTTGGCTAGACTCACACCACTTTCCCAAGTTTTCCAGGGCATCTGTGAGTGGAAAAGTCATGGACAGAGCAATGGAGGTGAAGATCTGGGCTCTGGCTCTGAACTGTGGCTTGCTGGCTCAGGGCAGCCCTTACCTCATGCGTAAAACAAAGGCAGCCCTGAGATTTCTTCCAACTGTGGCTCTACATAACCGTGCTCTCTTCATTTGAGGGGCCTTCTGGAATCATCTTCATTGGCCTATTTATTCAATTCTGAATGTGTCCAAAATCTTCCTATTACCTTTTTCCTATCAGCTCCTAATCTGAGAATGTCTGTGCTTGCAGTAGCCTTGGAGGTTATTTAATCTTCTTTTAATAGATGAAGGAACTGATCACATGGTACTAGATCTCCCTCTCTAGACTCTGACCATCAGTGTCCAGCACACTCCTCACCCCCATCCCACCATTCTGCTGGTCTACAAAGGCTACAGATCCCAGGATGGACACTGGGCTCTTCGCCCCAGCATCCCTTCCACTCTCCCCTCTAGTATGGCCACGTATGCAGCCAGAAGGGAGGAGTAGAAATAACTTGATCCCCAGCTCCAGAAATGGGTATCCTGTCACCTACCTTACCACCATGATTGGTAAAGAATCAAAGCCTAAGCCACTCACAGCACGGCGCTCTCCTTTCCAAAGGGATTGGTTAAAAAAAAATGGGCATTTGATCCAATTTAGATCAATAAGCCAAGAGCCAAAGTTTTCTGAGAGCATCTAGGAAAGGGCTACTAGAAGCCAATTCTCTCTTCCCTCTTCTAGAAAGTGGGATGTGTAGATATGAAGCATGGAACCACTGCAGCAATTCTGCTACCATGAGAAACGAGGCTTCGGATCAAACAGACATCACAAAAGACAGAGGGGAGAGACATCAGTTCACTGTTTGATGACACCATTAAGACACTGAATCAAACCTTATATCAATACCTTCTATTACTTGAGCCCCTCATTAGGTAAGCCAGTTCAAAATACGGTATCTACTTCTTGTAACATAAATTCCCAACTGATGTATATGTATCAAAGATCACACACAAGCCTGGTCTACAACTGCAGTTTAAAGACCTCCCGATGAGCACTAGAGAGTAAAACCAGCTCCCTCATGCTCTCAGTGCTAGCACCCGAAACCAAGGAGACTCCCCTTTCTTGGCCACCAAACAAGAACTCGGGCAGAGCTTCCCCCTGACATCGCTGCAGTCACACACAGCCTCCCCGTCAACAGGCTGCTGCTGAAAAGGGAATGTTGGCACCTAAGCCCCCTTCCTCTGCACCCCTCCATGGTAACACCAGAGACAAGAAGGAAGGCAATGCCACACAAAAGTTAGAAGTCTTTCAGTTTAACCTGTTACTTGTTTAAAACTCAGTGACAAGTCCTAAAAAATTAATAGGTCCCAAAGTGATCATTGCTGGGTGCTAATATCACAGATTAATTATATGCCTTCTGATGGACATACATACCAACTACCATGAACTACACTTGTCAAAAAATATATCAAATTCATATCTGATCAAGCCTCTAGATCTAGCCATCACTTTATGAAAAATATAAAGGATACAGGAACATGTTACACAAAACTGTGGGAATATAATTAGCAAAAATCTAGTGTGGAAGACCCTAGAACAACCTGTTTATTCAGCAAATAAATTACAAAGTAAAAAGGAGATGGAAGGGAAACTCAGAGATTAAGAGATTTAAGATACAGTTAAGCCACTATGTGGACCTTATTTGAATCTTGACTTAAGCAAACAGAAAAGCATTCAGAGAGATAATCAGGGAGACCTAATGTTGATTGAATTATACTAAAGAATTATTGTTAATATTCTTTGGTTGTGATATGGTATTGTGGCTAGGTTTTTTTAATGAGCCTTTATCTTTTAGAGATATATATAAATATTTACAAATGATGAGATACAATGTCTGGATTTCCTTCAAAATAATATGAGCAGAGAACTAGGAAGAAATGAGATTAGCCAGGAGTTGTTCATTGTTGAAACTGGATGAGGTTTCCATGGGCATTCTCTTCTTTTTTGTATATATTTGAAAGTTTTCATAATAAAAAAATTTGTTTTTTTTTTAATTAAAGGATCCAAAGATGAAGGAGAGTCTAAGTTCTTATAATTTCTATAACAGTAGAAGACCTTTCTCATCCTGACAGCAAAGATAGAAACCATAATGACAGATTAGCTATATAAAGATGTAAAACTTAGTAGATTAAAACCATGTCTTTTCATAATGAAAAGCATTTATCAGACATGACAGAAAAACATATTAATACCTTAGTATCAAAAAAAAAAACCTCTTCCAAGTCAGTCATTGAGGTAGAAAAAAAAAGCTACCACCCCTATTTTAAAAATTAGCAAAATATCTGTCCAGATGATTCCCAAAGAAAATGAACTAATGTAGTATTGCCAGATTCAATAGAGGAAACCAGGTAAAATTTAAATTTCGATAAAACAAGTAATTTCTTATTTGGGTCATTAGGATACAAAAACATTATTTGTTGCTTATGCTAATTCAAATTTATGCAATTTATATTTGACATTACATCATTCACAATTTACATTATCTAATGACATTATTCAAATTTACACAATTTACGATTTAGGCAATCCTTTATTAGTTTTTATTTACCAACTCTGGCAACCCTAACTAATGGCCGATAGATTTGAGAAAATGATCAACTTCATCCCTAATCATCTGGGGAGAGCAAGTACAGTGAGAAAAGCAGAGGCCCAGGGCAGCAAAGAACACAGGAGCCAAAAGGCAGAGGCTGGAAAAGGAGCCACACCTGCCCCTGGCCCTGAACTGAGGGAAAAGCGTGGCCTCAGGGCCTTGGGAGGGCAAGAGGGAGGTGACCAGCACTTGCAGCAAAGGTCACAAGTATGGCCGAAAGTCCCTAAGCATGCTTTTCAGGGGAAAGGAAAATCTTGATCAGCAGCACAGAACAGAGGGCTCCTTACAGAAGCATCGCTTTTATCATTTGCTCTCAAAACTTTGTTGTGCTCAATCCAAATACGCTTTTATTTTTATGAAAAATTTTATGATGTAATATGTAATACATACGAAGAGGAATTAAAAAATCCATGTACTCACCTCCCACTTTAAAAACATAAAATGTTGCCAACCAACATGTTTGCCTCCCTAGGTAACCACTAACCTGGGCTTCAGAGTTAATCATTGCCCTTAGTTTCCTCATACATTTTTACATATGTATGCGCCCGGAAACCACATGTAATTTTGCATGCTTTCAACCTTTATATAAATAGTAGCATTATATGTTCTTCTACAATTTGTCTTTTTTCATCCTGTATTTTGATTATGAAACTGAGCCATGCTAGTGAGTATAGCTTTAGATCAGTCATTTTTAGTGCTGTACAGTATTCTATTATTTAGATATACCACAATTTCTATTTCTAGTCTCCTGTTCATGGGCATTTAGCTGGTTTCCAATTTTTCACTACCAAAAAGTGCTGCCGTGGACATCCTTAAACATGTCTCTTGGTATATATTTAAGTATGTTTTTCTAGGGTATATACCAAAGTGGAATTACAAGGTTAAAGTGTACAATTTCAACTGTAGTTCTACAAAGTGATCGTACTAGTTTATATGCCTGCCAGCAGCAATAAATACATTTGTTACAGTTATATCCTACTGAGGTAAATTGAAGACTCTCCTTTAAAGCAGACTGAGTTCAAAACATGCTGAAAATGAGTAAGAGTCCTGGCAACTTTAAGCACAGACCAACTGTGTCAGATGTAGACTGAATCCAAGGGTGACTTTGGGGAATCAGGCTGGATTGAGACAGGTCTGGGCTTTCTTTTAAAAAATCGTGCAACTTTTAATCTTCATTGCTTTCCTCTAAGATTAAAAGATGCTCATTGTAAACAGAGCTGTTTTAATAATTTCTAAGACACATCTCATGGAAATGGAACATCCCCATGATAACCACCATTAACAGCGTGACATATAATCCACCCAATTTTTCTATACAATAACCAATTTCTTTTGCACAAAGGGGATTATATATTCTGGTTTGCATTTTACTTCTTTGTACTGTTCAATATTTCTTTACAAGGAAAGAAACAAACTACACTTATCAAAAATTCTATTATTCAGTAAACACTAAACGCTTGTTCATGGGCAGGACAGAATTCATAAGGAGAATTAAACAGCTCTTCCATTAAGATACTCCCAACTGTAAAGGAAAGAAGTGAATAGATACAAGTCATAATAAAGGCCCCCATTTATCAAGCACCTTTTATGAGCCAGGGACCGTAGTAGACCCTTAATGAACGTGGTATGCAAAATAACGGCCCACCCTGATATCCATGTCCTAATCCTCACACTGTTGTTTTACCTGGCAAGGAAGAATTAAGGTTGCTGGTAGAGTTAAGGTTGCTAATCAGCTAACCTCCAAATAAGGAGCCCAGTCGGGACACACACAGTGGGCCCAATGCAATCAATCGCAAGGGTCCTTAAATGGGGAGAAAGGAAGCAGAAGAGTCAGAACCACAGAGATGCAGCATGAAAAGACTGGACCAGCTATCGCTGGCTTTGAAGGTGCAAAGGGGCTAGGAGCCCAGGAAAGCAGACAGTGGGAAAAGCAAGAAAACCGTCTCCCCTAAAGCTTCCAGAATCAAACTCAGCCTTGCTGATTATTTAACCCATTGAGGCCTGTTCATTGAAAACTCTCCTTTAATGTGTGTTGTTTAAGCCACTAAGTTTGTGGTATTTGTTAAAACAAGAATAGGAATAGGAAGCTAAGACATTCCACTTCATTCCTACTGCCACTCTGGAACGTAGATGCTGTGACCTCCCCTGGACAAATCAGGGAACTGAGGACCCAATTACTAGCCCAGGCTCACAGTGGCAGAGCCAGACTCACGCTGGGTCTGTGTGCCTCCAAAGCCTGTCTGGTCAGCGGGATTACAGGGCAGATGGGGACACACACAGCTCCAGAGGTAAGCAAGGCACAGGGAGCTGAACTCCGCCTGCGGTGAGGCTGGGATGGCTGTGTGGAGTCATTTAAGCCTTTCGAGTAAAGGGCAGGATTTTTAAAAGACAGAGATGGGGAGGAAAGGAGAGGTCAGAAAATGCAACGCGGTTTAATGCAGCTGAAGTCTGGGGCACATGGGGATATCCAGTCAGAAGAAGGCTGGGCACGTTAGAGACCAACGTTGTCCAGTGAAACAGCCACTAGCCACATGTGGCTATTAACATTTAAATTTAAATTAATTAAAATCAAAGGAAATTAGTTCCTCAGTTGTACTAACCATGTTTAAAACTTCAATAGCCACACGTGTCTAATATTGGACAGTGCGGATACAGAATATTTCCATCCTGGCAAAAAAAAGCCTATTGGCAGTCGTTATTTCTGAGCAGGTCAGCAGCACCGTGTGCCTGAAGGAGTGATCCACATCCTTTCATATTCACCCTCTTCCTATCTACTTTGGTGTCCTTTCTCCAGGGGCTTTGCAGAATTTTTCAAGAATAGATACACAAGAAACATCCACAAAAAATATTTAACACTCCCAGCACTGTCCTAGAGATGCTTATCTAGTCCTAAAAACAAACTGTTCTGGGAAGTGGGTCCAGTTTTTCTCTACTGATACTTAACAAAAAAAAAAAAAATTGCTCTTATCTTGCGGATGAGTAGTTATCACATCAACAATGGAGTGTGAAATTGTTTTTAAGGGGGAGGGGCATGTTACTCATATTCGTAGAGTATTTGTCAGCTTTCAAAGTCCTTGACACATTATCTCAAGGAACCCCGCTCAGTTCTGGTCCTGCTTGGTGGTGGGAGAGGCTCTACTGAGACGCCAATTCTCCTGAGTGGCCTTCCCTGCTTTGGAGAGGCTGTCTCACGCTGGTTCCAAAAAAAAGGAGGCTGAAACCCACCGAGGCAACACCCAGGAAGTACACAAAGCTCCATACATAACAAGCTTAGATGTCTGCCAAAGGTAAGATTAATTGTGATCTAGCCATCGAGTTTAGAATGATGTCAGTTGCAAAGGGAAATCCAATTAGTTGCGATAATGACCAATGTTGCTTTGGGGTCTTCTTGGGGCTATTGGAAGTGTTCGTGGAGATCTAATCCTCTTACCCCCTGAGTGACTCAGGATTCGTGCAGAGCACATATGTACAATGCTAACCCTGTTTGGCAGGCCTCACAAGCAAGTCCGATCGATTTCTCATCCGCAACCCAACCCTTGTCCTCTCCCAAACAGCTCCACAGCGACAAATGCTGAAGGAGGGGGGCCCTCCACATGGACAGCCCCCACTGCCACCAGCAATGCCAGGAACTTGGCTGCTTAAACAATAGATCTCTATGTGGTCGGGAGAGAAAGGGTGCCCTGTACCTGCTAAGCAAGGCCATGCCCCCCTCCCTGAGCCTCTGCGAGGGGGGAGTAGGGGGAGAGGAGCTCTGAATGAAGACAGGCATCAAACCAGAAACAGGCCTACCCCACCCCCCACTGGCAAATAAGGCTTCTGACCCAGGCCTCAGCTAGTGAACTTTCCTACTCTGCTGGAGGGTGCACTCAGATGTCCAGGGCTGATTCCCCTGAGCAAGGGAGAGGAAGATTGCCTGCCGCCAGCTCAGCTTTACACGAGCCCTTTGGCCAGCTGGTGTAGATATTTATGCCAGGGTCTGGGCCTGCTCTGGATCTAACTGGCCAAGAATTGAAACAAAAGCCAATAATCACTCCCCAAGGTGGTATTTTCGGGAGGGCCACATGCACATCTGGAAAGGGGGTGGGGGGAACAGAAGGAGGCAAGAAAAGAGTCCCTACTTAGGGTATTTTTTTTTTTTTGTCTGACCTCAAGTGCAAAGGATTGAATTAATCATAATTTTTGGTTCATGACACACTCAATATTGGTCCATGCAGGGCCCACTTTCATTTTTATTGAATCAGCTATTAGATCTTTACTAATTGACAAATACCTTCAAATCCGTCCTCCTCCCTACCAAAAGAGGTAACGTACTGGCACTAACTTACACTAAGCACGTGGTTTCCCCCGCCAATCTGCCTCACCCTAACTTCCCTTGAGTCCTGTTTGCATCGTTACTTTGATTTTCTTTTTATATAGTTTTATTGCAGCTATATGTATTCCTAAAAGATTCTTTCTTTAATTTTAGCTATTCATAAGTTTATAAAAGCTGTCGTGCTACATTTTGGTGGTGGGGGGGGGTGCATTTCTTCTACTTAATGTCATATTACCAAGATTCGTCCATATCTTTAATTCTCCATTGTGTGAGTACACCACGGTTTATTCATCTGCTCTTTAACTAAAAGGCATTTGGGCTCTTTCCAGGCTTGTGCTATTGTGAACATAGTTGCATTTGTTTCTTTCTGGACATGAGTTTCTCTTGGGCATATATGCCTAAGAGTGAAATTGCTGGGCCATACAAATGTGAATGTTCAACATGAGGAGATAAGAAGACAATTTCAAAGTGTTTTCCATTTGATTGCATGCCCTAGAGTTTCTAAGATGATTGTTCCCTCTTCTTGTCCTCCTCGATTTTGTTCCTTTAAATTTCACATGTCAGCTCTATCAAAATGTTTAAACCAAGTTCTTGGCCAACACCTGACTAGCATCTCAGATAAATCCCCCATGTGGAAAAGGAGGCGTCTTGTCAGGCACACAGATAATAAGAAGGGTATCCATGCAGACACAAGGACTCACCCTGGTCCAGACACTGAGGCAGGCTAGTCAAATGGAAGGGAACTATCTCAAATGGAAGGGAAGCTGCCTCACATTAGACATATGCAAGGTTAAAAAAAAAAAAAAAAGTTTAGGGTAAAGCTAAAGCCTGTTTCCCATCCAAGTTTGCTTGCTTGGTTCCTCCTCCCCCAAACCTCCCATAACCACCATACATACTTATTTTTAAACAAAGAATAAAAGCCTAAAAATGAGGTGGGGGGAATCACTTGTAAGTAACCAATTTCATGTCTAACTGCAAGCAGGAGGTCCATCTTGGAAATCACTGGACAGTCCAATTCATTTCAATAAATATTTCTGAATGCTCTGCAGTGTGACCACTAAGATCTGTATTCTACCCTCAAAGGTTTTCGAGCTTGCTCATTTAACAAACCAGGATCATGTATGAAATGCTGAAGGGGCCAGTTAGCACCAAGAAGATGAAGATGCTGGCTCAATTTTAAGATGCTCACTGCAGAAGCATTAGCAAAAGTTGAAACACAAGTGAATCAGATACAGAAGTTGTTCAAAGGTGAGAGTGATCAATTCTACCCAACAGAGTGTTCTGCAGAAGTTCCTAGAGTGATGCTGGAGCTGGGTTTCGCAGGATGAACCAAGTAAATGACAGGAGAGAGGACAAATAAAGAATAGACCTAAAACAATTAAAAAATCAAATCTCTCCTTCAGACTTCTTGACTTTCCCATTTCTCCAACTTCTTAAATCTCTTTCCTGCCTCCAGTTCTGCGAAAGCACCCAGAAAGTGGTACCCATGGATCATTATGAAATATGTATTATCAGCATTTATTTGTTCATTCCACAAACACCAACAAAAACAACCCCCTGTGCTGAGTTCTGGGGATACATCGATGGACAAGATGGGTGCAGTTCTGGCCCTCACCCAGTTCCTGGTCTTTGAGGGCAGATAGAGGATTAGGCAAAGACGGGCAATTGGCTTAGCCTGATTATCAAGCAGACTCTATCAACCCAGGAGGGCCTCACCCCCATCCCATCCTCCCTCTGAAATATTTTCAGTAAATTATACAGGATTAAAGAAACGGTTGCTTAAAAGGATCGTAACCAGTGTCCCAGGTAGCAACGCAGCTGCTCAGAGCTAGAGACCAAAAACTCAGGTGCTTCCTACATAATAGCTCCCAATCTGATACTTGATTGCTGCTGGTTTCCAGAGTCAAACAAATGTCAGGAATTTTATGAAGGCAGGAAGCAAATAAGGGGGCAAGGTTTGGGGTCTAGGCCTCAGGGGAGCTCAATTAGTGAGCCAGATAAAGTTAAACCGAAAGGGCATGCTCTCAGTTTCCTAGAAAGCCAGCTGGAAAAGATGCCAATCCTTAAGCCTCTGTCACTCAAAAGATTAACAGAAGAGACCCAGGGGTGCCCAAGGGAATACTGCAACAAGCCAGATGTTTCTGCTCCTCCTATGACACTGTCACTCACCACCAGAGCCACACTTCAGAGGCCACCAAGAAGCTATAGAAGAGAAACGGAGTCTTTTGGGATAGATAGGAACTCAAAGACATTACCTTTTAGCGCTACAGACACCCAAAAATATTATTAATGCTTTCTTACAGACTTCCCTGAAGCACCTGGGTTAGTATGTTCTCACTGAGCCATCTCTTCCTTTAACAGCAACGGTATCCCAAGGTGGACGGACACTCCCTACAGCCTCTTGGTGCTGTGGCAGGCACTCAACCTGTAAATCCATATAAACTGGGATATGGCTCCCAGGGCTGCATATGTACTGTGAGTATTTCAAGAAAGCTGTTTAGCCTCTCTGGGTCTCACTTGCAAAATGTTCTTTATAAGCATAAGTGATCCTGGAAATGCCTAACCCAAGTGTTCATAAATGGTCGCATTATTGTTGCCTAAAATGCACTCAGGTAACCATATACTCAATTTAGCAGCTTCCCTTGGGTATTTCTAAGTACGTGTGTGTGTGTATGTGTAAGAGAGAAAGAGAGAGAGAGAGAAAGAGAGAGAGAATGTAGCTGGGACACACAAGAACCTATTTACAATTTCTGTTTATGTTCTATCACTTCTATCAAGTTAAAAAACTAAAGAAGCTGGAGGGAGACTTAACCAATGCCCTATTTTCCCCTAAAGTCCCTAGCTTTCCCCTAAAAGTTGCTTCCTCCAATTTCAGGAGAGACAGGGAAGGAGAGCCATATGGCTTGAGACGCTAGACATGCCCGGCAGCAAACGAGCCCCCCACCATTTGTCCCCGGGCCTCTTATGTGGGCGGGCATCCAGATTTCAGTCGGGGTGCTCTGGTCTGCATCTCTGTCTTGACTGTTCCTAATTATTGGAGGGAACGCCGTGGCTCTCCTGACCTCAGAGTTTAAGAGCTGTGAGTCCTAATATCAAACCAAGCAGCTTCATTTAAAAGGCATCCTCATCTGCATCCATAAAAGTCACTCCCGGAGCCCTTACTTGCCCCAGCTTTGGGAATGCCTGCTGTCGAGGATTTATGACACGCCCTGGATCTAATCTGCCTCACTTTAACCGCTGCTGTTGCACATCTGGTCATAAAAGCAAGGGCCGGCCCAACACGGGGACAAACACTTTTCTTTCCTAAGTGGCTGCAAATCTGATCTCACAGTGATAGCTGGGCTCGGATGTAATCAGCCAGCATCTGGGCAGTCATTAAGGCTCGTCAAACTTTGCAAGGCTTTTGCTGCACACACGACAGCTATAAAGATGATTCTCATATAGCAAGCACTACGAATAAAGAACCTGCAATCTGAACAGGTGGTAATGAGGAGAGGCCCAAGGATATCCAGGAAACCACACGTAGGTTAAGCAGCCAAACTTGTTTTTACAAAGATCCTAGCTACGTCCATGGACTCTGACTGATGCCAGTTGAGGCAAGCAGCTACCCTGAAAGGCGAATGCCCTGACATAAGCTAATTCTTGGCCAGAGATTGTCTGGATAAGTTTGGTCAAATGAATAATGAGGTAGTTTAATAGTACATTTTTAAGGCAGTGGAATCCTTCATTAGACCAAGGTGGGGCAGGGGGGTGGGGGGGGGGGGGGTGTGTTGCAGCTTCGGCACTGACTAAGATAGCTGAAGTCTGTGTTCTAATGGATTCATTAGACCAAGGTGGGGCAGGTGGGGGGGGGGGGGGAGGGTGTGCAATAATCTAGACCAGAAATTAACACAATGCTGTCGGTTCCAGGAGAATTTTTAATGCCTGCATAGCCTGTCCTGTGCACAGAATTGGCACATTTCATGTCGTTCAGAAACTCCAATCAGATCAAGGTTCAACAGTTAGTCCAAGCTCCCAGCCCCAAACCCAGGGGAAGAGACCCTTACCCTTACATAGGTACTGCGCACGCAGCTCCCCTCCACCACCTCTCCACAGCCCCCCACCTCTACCCTTCTCCAAGGCTGCCCCAGCAGGAGGGAGCATTAAAATTATCTGCTGTGGGTTTTACGAGCAGCGATAGCTTTTTAAAACAACAACACAAAGTCCTTGTGTGGCTCTCGGGTAACTTAAAACTCTGGAGGCAGAGCTGCCCCCCGCCGCCTGCCAAGAACGCCAGTGCCGTGTGAGACCACAGGGCAGCCCTGCTTCAGCGGAGAGCGAGCCTCTCTAGGACAACGGAGGCACCTCTAAGGGTCTTGGAGCAAAATACCCTGGGAGAAGAGATTGGGGGAAAAAACACCAGTGACAGTTCGGGGGTAGTAGAGGGTAGGCAGAGTCAGTGTTGCAAGAAAGGATTGGGGGTGGGGGAAAGACAATGGGAGAAATTTTTATTTCAGCAACTTCGCCAAGAAGCCCGCAGGGGACTGGGTAGTAGGTGATGGGAGGACAAGGTCTGACACCGCCCTTCTCCCTCCCCTAAGGATGAGGGCGAGCGACCTCGGACTGGCTCCGCAGGTGGGCGCGCGACTGGGGGCGCACTTACCCGAGGACCCGTGGTGCGGTGGCCGCGAACCGCTAACAGCTGCACCAACACCAGCAGCAAGTGGGGCGTGAGCAGACGGGCGCAGCGTGCGGGCAGCATAGTGCCAGTGGGCTGCGGGCCGGGGTCGCGGGCTCCGCGGGGTGCACAGCCGCGCCTGCCTTGCTGCCTTCCTTCCCTCGGAGGCCCTGGCGGCGGCGGCGGCGGCGGCGGCGGCAGCGGGCGGCCGGCAGGGGAGGTGCGGCGCGGGCTGGCTGAGGCTGCGGGCAGAGCGCGCGGTCATGAACCGCGAAGGAGGGAGCTAGAGCGCGAGCGTGTGCTCTGCGCGCGGCAGACGCTGGGATCCGCGGGGCCGGGTCGGCAGCAGGTTGGATGCCAGAGCCTGGGCCATGGGAATTCCCGTTATAAACCCCCAGGAGGGGCGGGGCGGAGCCCTGCGGCCCTGATTGACGGGCTGAGAGGCCCGTAGCAGCCTCCTCTCCGGCAGGTGAAAGCCAATGGGAGAGAGGAAAGAGGGGCGGCTCGCGGTCAATCCCACTGAGGAGCGACACCCGGTTACTCCGCAGCAGTTGGCTCTGGGAGAGACCGGGATCTAGAGGAAATTTCTCCCTTCACTTCTGTCTGAGTAAGCCTAAGAGAGCTCCAGCAGCCTTAACCTACCAGAATGCCTACAAATAACAATACCTTACGTATGTATAGGTTTCAGCATGAGTACGCGAGTTGTCACAACGGCCCAGTGAAATAGGCAGGGAAAATACTCCTAGCCCCATTTTTCAGATGAGGGTACAAGAGCGCAGAGGCGCTGAGAAATCTGTTCGCCGCTGCATCAAGAACTAGAAAGTCGCCAGATGACCCGCACAGGGCAAGCTGTGACCAGCGTTGGGAGTGGGGAGTGGGCACGTTCACTTCTTTCAAAGAAGCTTCCAGGAGGTGACATCCCAAGTTCTACACTGATTGCCTCGAGAGAAATGTCGAGGAGACAAAGTGAAGCACTGTTTTAGGCATCTGCCAGCTGGGGAGGGCCCCTGTGGTTATGGGTTATGCTCATAGGATTGGAACCCAGGCATTCTGGCTCCGTGCCTTGAACTAGAGGGCCAATGAGCAGCCTCTCTGCGGCCTAGGAGCCCTGGGAAAGGTCAGAGGAGAGGGAGGAAAGAGCATTGATGAGAGAGGTAATCTATGGGTGCAAAGACCCCAAAGAGGGGTCAGAGAAGGGAGGCTAAAGCTCTCCTGGATGCCCCATCCACTTGGTGATGACAGTGCAGCAAAGGGTCCAGTCAGACGTTGGAGGGCTCTGCCCAGGGTAGTCCCCGGAGGGCCATTTTAGGAATGAATGGTCACAGCTGCATCCCACCAGCTCGACGACCAGAGCAAGGTAGTCCACTGCATCCACCCAAGAGAACCATGGTTTCTCTTCTCACGCGTAGTACAACCCTTCAAGTTTACTTCCATTAGTATGGACCACTTGCTTCAGAAGGAAAAATTCTTTTCTCCAGCCAGACTGGAAGCAGCACCAGCCATTAACTCCTCCTCCCTGTCTGGGCCTGAGAGGAACTGACAAAGGTTAGCTCTGCTCCCCTATGACTTCTCTCCTGGGTTGTACGAACGAACTTCCCACCCAACTCCTGCATTCAGTTTTGCCCACTCCCCTCTCCTGCCCCATCTAGCCTCCACCCTGCAGCCTCCACTCTTCCTAAAAGCAAACCTGAATGCACCACTCCCTGCTTAAAAAGCTTCAACTCTCCTCAGTGCCTTCAAATTAAAAAGCCTAAACTGGATGCTAGAACATTAACAAAGTACTTGTGATTCTCCAAACAAAAATGAAGAACACCTCTAAGAGAACTGCTTAGTTTCCTCTGCTGAAAAGTAGTGCAGTGCTCAGTCTTGCTCTCTGGAGCTAGACAGAATGGGTTCAAATCCTGGGTCTGCCACCTAGTGGTATAACCTTGACAAGTCGCTTTACTTGTCGGGTCCAGTTTTCCTGCTCTGTAAAATGGGGATAAAAATATCATCCACCTCATAAGTTTTTGTCAGGGTTAAAAGAGATGGAGTATCTAAAGCCCTTAGACTGATTAAGTTAGAAATACCACCATCCGACATACAACGAGGGCAGGACAAATACCTCATCTCATTTTGTCCTCAGAATGATCCTGTGAAGTAGATAGATCCAACTTCATGGGAAGGTAAATGGATACTCCATGAGACTGTGACTTTCCTGGACTCATTTGGCTGGTAAATGACATCCAAGTTTCAAGCCCAGGTTTTCAGAGTCTAATTCTGCCTCTATCATGTGATGACCGTGATGTTCCATCTCAAATACCATAGGGTTAGACGTGCCCTGTGTGCTCACTGGGAATTTCTTAAGTGGCCTGCAAGGGAACTGAGACTTCTGAGCTTCACTAAGCATCAGGGGAAGCACATGGAAACAGTAAGGGTCAGCTTTTCCTGGAAACAGCCCTTGTGATCTGACATCCTGGGGATTTGCCCAGCTGGACTTGTGACATTTGTCCAGTACCACTGTGCCTCATGTAGCACTTACATCAATTCCCATGTGTCCACCTAAATGTTTACCCACTACGGCCTCGGCAGGATGAAAATGTTAGCATCGGGCTCAGCAGCCTGACAGGTTTGTCCTGACTCCACCACCTGGTCACATGCACCCCATCAAGCTGGTCAATTCCTTTCTGTTGCTGGAATTATTGAGAAATCTGTTGGAGTAAGTAAATATGCTTGAGATGGCCCCCAGTATCTGGCAGCACCAAATGCCCAGGGAAAAGGCACTGCAATCGTCCTTTCCATCCATAACACCACATGCTGCTTTCCAGCCAGAAAGCTTTTTTCCAAGTGATCGTTGGTCCAAAAGCCTATATTATTCTGGATTTCGAACATGTAGCTTAGTTTAAAATATGAGCAACTGCTTTCCAGTTACTTTGCTCAGCAAGTATTTTCTTTCCTTCTGGTTGGCATGCAGGGCCTGTCGTAACCATGGCCATCGTTCAAATGATGTATTTTCTTCTCCCGACTCCTCCCAAGCCCAGAGAAGGTTAGAAAATCCAGAGAACAATTAGTCCCAAACAGTATCTCTCTGCCAGGCTCAATCTTCTGATCCAAGCAAAGAGTGAAATTGACAAGTTCCTTCTTTCCCTGAAGGCCAGGCTTATGGTCCAAAAATAAATCCAGCTATCCTGGCATCTGGTCTGTCCAGTTTCAGCCATACTCCTGGTCCTGTGAGACTACTATTTGCAAAGGGATATCTCAGTAGAAGAAAAATAATACTTTATATTCCATATTGAGGCCTGAGGGCCTCAAATATTTAGTACTAACTAAGAACACTCATTTCAAATATATTTGTGTTTCCGTATAATTCAGAGGACACTTGCCTTGTCTCATATTCAGAATAGAATCTTTCCATTCATTTTAACAAACACTTTGAAGCATCTCTCATATAGAAATCTTTGGATGCACACTCATCCCTCTGAGAGGTCACAATCTAATTTAAGACACAGCGCAGACAGATACCAGATACCTGGAGACCACATTTAAAAGCAAAGCCTATTATGTATTTTGTGGACTCGGAAGGCAGGGACCCACTTATACACATAATGGGCAGAGAAGTCTCAATAAGAAGATAGATCTTAAATGGGACTTTGGAGAAAAGTGCTTCTATAACATAAATATACCTTGATTTATGTTTGCTTCACTCGTGATGACAGTACCAACAGAAAAAAAAGTGAGTTGGGTCTGAGTCCAAGACTCTTTTCAAATATATCACTGAGCTCAGAAACCTGGGTTCCATTTCTAGATTTATGACTAACTTGCAGTAACACTTAGCATTGAGCTAATGTAGGTATTATTAGTCCCATTGAGAAAATGAGGTTGACCCACAAAAGTAACCTTACCAAAGTCAGTCCTTAAATTTTAAATATAAATGACAATTCACCAAAAAAAAAAAAATGTAAATACGTGAAGTGATGGCTGTGTCAATTAACTCTATGGTGGAATCTTTTCACAATATATACATATATTAAATCATCATGTTGTACACTGTAAATATCTCACAACTTTATCAATTATACCTCAATAAAACTGAAAAAAAAATCCATGACAAAAATAATTAGGGTGACTTAAACAATTTAGAAGCTTATTTCTCTCTTTTGTACACAAACTCTCTTCAAAGTCTAGGGTAGCTCCCTCTAACCCAGACTCCTTCTAATATCGCTCCGTCATTCTTAATAAGCAGCTTCTACCTCATGGTCCAAGATAGGTGCTCACGCTCTAGCCATCACATCTGTTTTCCAGTCAACAAGAAGGAAAAAGAGTAAAAGAAGAGCATGCCTCTCTCTCTTAAGGATACTTTCCAGAAGTCACATTTTATTTTATCCATTGACTAGAATATAGTCATGTGATCACATCTAGCTACAAAGAAGGCTGAAAAACATGTAGTCTGCTTAGCTCAAGGTGGCCAAGGTGGCCAGCTAAAAGTCAGAGTTTATGTTACTAAGGAAGAATAAAAAGCTGGGGGACAACTAGCAGTACAGACTTTCATTATTATGATACCTTGAGTTGACAAATAAAAGAACCATGGATAATGCATAATGCAAGGGAGTCTGGAGTGTTCAGCTGTGGCTTCCCTCTAACTCTGCATGTCCAGCTCCCTCATATTCAAAAATATTAATGGCCTTAGGACCAGACACTCAGACCCTTTTTTTTTTGAGGTACAATTGACATATAACAATGTTTTAGCCCAAGATGTACAACATAACACTTTGATACATGTATATGTTGAGAAATGATCACCACAAGTCTAGTTGACATCTGTCACCTCATGTAGTTACACATTTTTCCCTTGTGATGAGAACCTTTAAGATCTACTCTCTTAGCAACTTTCAAATGCACAATACAGTATTGTTAACTATAGTCACCATGCTGTATATTATAACCCCAGGATTTATTCATTTTATAACTGGAAATGTGTACCTTTTGACCATTTTCACCCATTTTGCCCACCCTCACCCCCCTACCTCTGGCAACCTCCCATCTGTTTTCTCTATCTATGATCTCAGCTTTTGTTTTGTTTTTAGATTTCACATCGGTGAAATCATACTGTATTTGTCTTTCTCTGTCCGACGTATTTCACTTAGCATAATGTCCTCAAGGTCTATCCACATTGTTGCAAATGGCAAGATTTCCTTATTTTTTATAGCTGAATAATATTTTATTGTATACGCATACCACATTTTCTTTATCCATTCGTGCATCGATGGACATATGTCAGCTATCATAAATAATGCTGCAATAAACGTGGGGTCCAGATATCTTTTCAAGGTAGTGTTTTCATTTTCTTCAGATAAATAACCCGAAGTGGAATCACTGGATCACATGGTAGTTCTGTTTTAACCCAGAATCTTGATGTCACAAAAATTTATTTCTGGTATTTCCCTTTCTTAGGCACCTTCAGGTAGGAGAAATCAAGAACATACTGGAATGAGGTGCAAGCCACGTGGTGCCAGGATGGTGAGAAAGGAGCCCCTGAAAGAGACCAGTGTCAATTATGATCACTATGAATAATGCACATCTTTATGGAAATATTCTTGGCAATCATCTCTATTAGTCTCTTTCTCTTTCTTTCCCTCTCTCTTCCACCTACAAGAAAATCTCCCTTTATACTTGGTTACTTTTCTGTGACCTGGTCTGAAAATTAATGATGACAGTAGTAGTAACTAGGAGGGCTTAGCAAATGCCAAACACACAGACACTAATACACACTGGCATTTACTCTACGAGGTAGGTGCCATTATTTTCCCTTTCTTACTAAGGAAGAAACTGAGACTTTAGGAGGTTACGTAACTCTCATAACCAGTAACAAGTAGCAGACTCAGAACTTGAATCCAATACCTTATGCTACTAACAGCTGAACTTTTTGATAAACACTTTCCCTATGTGATTTCATATCCTTGGGGCCAGCCTATGAGGTCAGTATTATTAGTTTTTTGCACATGAAGAACTGAGGCTTAACCACTAAGGTTAACTACCAAGGGTGGTCCTCATATTTTGTATGCACATCAAAAATTTGGGCATCCTCTTAAATCTATTAGTATTAAGAGTCAGAAGTATATGCTACATTCACATGTGCCATTTTGTGTATTACTGAAGATTAACTCCCATTTCCATGTGTATGAATTTTCTCCACTCACCTGGTTTATCTTTCATTTGCCTGCTTTTTTAGTCTATATTGTTTACACCAGAGCTCATTAGGCAAGGAGACTTTCCCATGTCTTCAGGCCCATAACCAACATGCTTGAGTTCTCTGGAGAAAGCATTGTTTGGGAAGTTATTTAAAAAGATGCCTAACTCAGTCTGGAGGATCAGCTTTCCTGAGGATGTGATGTTTAAGCTGGACAAAGAGCAGGGGGAAATAATTTTTGGCATGGCAAACAACATGTACAAAGGCACTGAGGCAGGAGAGAACATGGAACTAAATTTGCCACTAATTGGATCACTCTCATCCCTTTAACTCTCAGAAGCCCAGGAAAAATAGTTATCACCATTTACTGTCTGGGTCTGATGGACTCATTTTATGTTTTTATATTTTTAAGTCATTTTACAAATAACATACAGAAGTAGAAATAAAGGGATGATATATTTATCTATTACTACATAACAAATTACTCCCAAAACTTAGCTTAAAACAACAAATATTATCTCACAGTTTCTATGGGTCAGGAATCTGGGAGTGGTTCTGGCTCAGGGTCTCTCAAGAGATTGCATTCAGGGCCAGCTTCATAGGCACAAAAAGTCCCACATTTAGCTTAATCCTCTGCTGTTGCTGTCTTAAAATTTTTAATAATTTTTTAAAAAGTAGGGCCCCCCCCGTTTTTATTTTGCTCTTGACTTCATAAATAACATAGCTAGTTCTAGTTGCAGTCCACCTATCAGCCAGATAACGTCATCTACAGCTAGAGGACCCACTTCCAGTCTCACCCACGTATTTGTTAGTAGACCTCAGTTCTGCACTGACTGTCGGCTGGATACTTCCGTTCTTCTCTCAACAGATAGCTCACTTCCCCCCAGAGCAAGTGATCGATGAGAGAGCCTAAGATGGAAGCCACAGTCTTTTGTAACCTAATCTCAGGAGCGACAAACCATCATTTCTGCCATCTTCTTTTGGTCACACAGACCAACCCTAGTACGATGCGGAAGGGAACCATACAAGGGTATGAACACCAGGAGGGGGGATCAGCGGGAGCCCCCTTGGTGGCTCACCAGCACGCGTAGTGAAAAACAACTTTGTTAGAAATGTTAATGAGAATTTAAATATAATAAATTCAAAATTTTATTCTATATTTTCCTAGTTTGAATGTAACATACCTGAAATAGACAACAGACTTTGACTGAAGCCATCCACTCATCAAATGTCATGAACCTGGAACACACTCATCTCACGAATACTGATTGCAGATTTCAAATGTATCTCGAATTGATCTAGCTTAGCATTCTTTATGGTTGTTTTGTCTGCATTTGCATCATTGAAACATAATACTTTTGAAAGTTTTGGTGGCTCATAATTTTGTTGAAGAAAGTATGACCATCTTCTTTTCTCCATAATTGCAAAATCTTTTCATTTTCAGATTTATAAACATAATTTAAAATTTTCAGTATAATTAGTATTTCCATTTCTATATCATCTATTTCTTCTTTGCATACACACCTGCCTTCAATATTCACAAACCACTTCAAGTAAATTTTGGTGCACAAAAATCCAAAAGATTAAAGAATATTGTCATATGTCTTTTTAGCAAAATAGGAAGGTTAGGCTTTTGTCATAAAATGTTGTATAATTAAGTCCATCTTGTTGAGTGACTAGATGAAAATACCATATTTCCTTTTTGTCCTTAAAAACATATTCTTAATTGATAACTGAGTTTGTAAAAAATCATCTAGAATATCATAATCGAAAGATTTATAAGCTAAGGTTCTTCTTATATAATCAATTTCACCATCATCATTTGCTTATATTCTAGAGTACTACTGCTTCTTTGCATTCATCTGCTGACTCGTGTAATAACTGTAAAACCTCTTCCTCTGCCTTTCTTTGCCATTATAAGTAGGAAATGAAAAATTCACAATTTTCAGTTATATCTAATGAAACTAAACTAAAAGCAGGCCACAAAGGTGGTGTTTCTGGTCTTCTTTTATATCTTCTTGCAAAAATGATATAATAATTTAGGCAATGAATTGAGAAAACTGGAGGGTGCGGTGCT
>NW_011888796.1:336119-373017 GCF_000151845.1 Pteropus vampyrus
AGCAACAGCTGACCTCCCGACCTCCCAGGGCTGCATTCTGAGGATCTGACCAATAGGGGCATCTAGAGCTTACCTTCTTTTCGAGGTTAGTACTGACCATCCTGGCGGCTTGGTCACTGTCAACCATGAAGAGGTAGGTATAGGAGACAGATGGGACTCCTCCCCAGTGTGAAGGTCACAAGCACCAAGAAACAGCCGATGCAGAGTGGGGAAGGGGCTAAGAGCCCTGTCCTGGAGGCTTCTTGCATCTGTTTCCAGCAGGTGAGGGTTTGTGTGGCATAGCCTCAAGTATGCTATGAATACCCAAAACTCTACCTACACGCAGCGACCTAGCAAACCCCACCCTCACCCCATGCACATGCTCAGTTAGTGTTTAGGATGTTAGTTCCCTCCCTGTATCAGTTTCCTATTGCTGCTGTAACAAACGGTGGCTTATAACAACCCAAATTTACTATCATACAGTTATGGAGCTCAGAAGACTAAAAGCAGTCCCTGGACTAAAAGCAAGGTGTCAGCAGAGCTGTGTTTCTTCTGGAGACTCTGGAGAAGTCTGTTTCTTGCCTTCTCTGGAGGCCACCTGCATTCCTTGGCTTGCAGCCCCATCTTCCATCTTGAAAGCATCTTCAGTGCCAACTTGTGCTTTGGTGATTCTCAAACTAATGCCTTCAGCCCATTTGCCTCATCATAAACAGAGTGCATGATCTCCTTGCCACCCCCAAAGTTTCACCTCACCCCCATGCCCCAGCTACCCCCCATAGCACCTCTAGATACCCGGTTTTCCACCCTCAAAACGCCTCCCCCCCACGTTTTCCAAACCTTTCCACTTTCCTTCAGCTTTGTAGTCACCACATTTGTGGTCCTCCACTCTGCCATGTGGTTTCTCATCGTCCAATGCATTTCCTGAAAATAAGCACCATTCTCCTGTTCAAAACCTCCAGTTATCTGTACTTTTGTGATAAAGGGAAAGTAGTATTTAGAATATAAAACGGAAAGATCAAATCCAGTCTCCTCTGCCTTCTCCACATACCAATGCATAAACATCTATACACCTCACTCTCATGGCTCCTCACCAGGAACCCCCATCTCAACTCAGATATTTACTCATCAAACGTTTAACAAGCACCTGCTCTGCACAAGGCACACACCTTGTAGAATTCAGCCTCCATCCTTACCTAGACCATTTTCTCTTCAACAAGTCAACTGGCCTCCTCCTCTGAGGTCAACCACGATGATGTAGCCAAAGTGACAAAACTGTCCAGCAATAAGGAGAAATAAATATAAATCTAGAGGGTCTTTTTCCACGAGCTTTACACATGTATACATTTTAACAGCTACTATTTATTGAGCAGTTAAAATATATCCAGCACCTTACAAACATCTAATTTCATCCTCATGACAATCTTACTATCCCCGATTTTATTCCTATATTTCAGATAAGTTAACTGAAACTCAAAGACACTAAGACACCTTTCCTGCACTTACCCAGGCCTCAGTTGGTGGGGTGGTTTTCAAGCCTGAGCATGTCTGATCTCAAAGTCTGTGTTCTTCACCACTAGCCGATATTGGAATTACTGGACTGCCAGATGGAACTTTTCCTATGAGGCAGTCTAAAGGCTCGGCTGACACCAGAGGCAGGAGCCAGGCAGTTTGAACCAAGGTTCAAAGTTAACAGTGCAACCTGAGGGCTGTAGCCCCTGAACAAAGTAGCACTTGGAAGGGTCCAGAGTCTGAGAGGCAGGGCAACACCAAATGCAGCTTCCTTCTCTAGGGTGCACGTCATAGACTCGCACCAGACTTTGCACCCAGCCAAGGAGATTGCCTGCCCTCAGCCTGGAACACTCCCTGACTGACCATAGAATCATTGCAATCAGCCTCAATCCTCCCAACAGCCCACTGCTTCCTGTGGTCCTGTGCCTATGCTGCTGGACAAAGCCTCTCAGATGGCCATATGTCTCTGGCCAGTTAGACCACAAACATCTTAAGGTCGGAGCCCATATCCTCTATTTTCTGGCTTCTCTACCTTCCCCCATAAGGTCAAAACACCATGCTCACCACATTTGTTTGTTAAGTCATTTAAATAGCCAGATAATATTGAGATAAAGGACTAAGGGTGGCCAAATTGGATAAATTATTTCGAAACTAACTAGGATGAAATGCAAACTAAAGAGAAATTATGTGTTATTGCTGTTTTCCCATGTGAGAGGTGTACTTTCAATAAGAATATTTAAAAACTCCTTGGATATATTTCATCCCTATATTTGTGCCTTTACCAGATATCTTGCCCAATTAGACATCTACAAGAAGACAGAAACACTTGCATTTGGATGCATATATTAGAGGCAGGAAATATAATAGTTAAGAGATTCAATTTGGGAGTTAGACCCCAATTCAAACTCCATCTCTATGACTTGCAGGCTAACCACAGACAAGTCATTCCACCTCTCTGAGCCTCAGTTTTCTCATCTGTGAAACAGTAATTAAAAATGCCTTCCTCTTCACACCCATTAAGATATTTTAAAAAGAAAAAAAAAATCAGAAAATCACAAATGTTGGTAAGAATGAGAAATTAGAATCCTTGTTCATTGCTGATGGGAACGTAAAATGATGCAACTGCTATGGAAAACAGTATGGTGGTTCCCTTAAAAAGTTAAACACAGAAATACCACATGACCCAGCAATTCCACTCTTAGTATAAATCCAAAAGAATTGAAAGCAGGGAGTCAAACAGATATTTGTACACTCGTGTTCAGTAGCCTTATTCACAATAGCCCAAAGGTGGAAGCAACCCAATGGTCCAAAACAGATGAAAGGATAAACAAATGTTGTATATACGTGCAATGGAATATTATTGTCTTTAAAAAGCGGGCGATGTTGACATATATTACATTATGGGTAAACCTTAAAGACATTATGCTAAGTGAAATAAGGTGGACGCAAAAGGACAAATGTTGTATGATTTCACTTATATGAAGTTCCTAGAGTGGTCAAATTCATATATACAGAAAATAGAATGGTGGTTGCTAAGAGCTGGAGAAAATGGGGAGTTATTGTTTAATGGGTATGAAGTTGCAATTTGAGAAGATTAAAAAAAAGTTTTAGACATCAATGATGGTGATGGTGAATATACTTAATGTCACTGAACTATACACCTAAAAATGGTAAAAATGGTAATTTTTATATACAATGGAATATTATTCAGCCATGTTAAAGAATAAAATCTTGCCATTTGTGACAACATGGGTGGAACTTTAGGGCATTATGCTAAGTGAAATAAGTCATACAGAGAAAGACAAATACTGTGTGATCTCACTTATATGTAGAATCTAAAAAAAGAAAAAAAGCCTCATAGATACAGAGAACAGATCGGTGGTTGCCAGAAGCAGCAGGTGGGAAGATTGGAACAGGTAAAGGGAGTCAAAAAGCACTTCTAGTCATAAAATAAGTAAGTTATGGGGATGTAATGTAAAGCGTGACAGCTATAGTTAATAATACTGTATCAGGTATTTGGAAGTTACTAGAAGAGTAGATCTTAAAAGTTCTCATCCCAGAAAAAAAGAAATTCTGTAGCTATGTATGGCGACAAATTTTAACTAGATTTGTTGTGGTGATTATTTTGCAACATATACAAATATTGAACCATTATGTTGTACACTCAAAACTAATATAATGTTGTGTGTCAATTATACCTCAATTTTTTAAATAGGTGAATTTAATGTTTTATATATTTTACCACTAAAAAAAAAAAAAAAGAGTGCCTTCCTTGCAGTTTTGTTGTGAGGCCTAAATGGATTAACACTGGTAAAGAGGATGACAGTGCCTGGCCCGTAGCAGGGGTTTACTAAGTTGTAGATGTCACCATCATTGGCTTTAGTCCTCAGAGCCAGTGGTTAAATCTTGACCAACCCAGGGCCTACAAGTAGGACCGAACAAGGAAGCAGATGAGTGGAGAAATCCCAGACTGAGACATGAGGAGATTATAATGAGACAGAAAGGTAGAAAGACAACTGGGCCCTGGGGAGACCTTAGTCCCAAAGGCACCCCAGGATGAAAAGAGGAGGCTGTAGAAAAACCAAGAGGAAAAGGTCTGCAGGGCCTCACGCGAGAAATCCAGGTAAACAACAAATAATGGATGTCAGGTAAACAACAAATAATTTTTTTGTAATATGTATGTTCCAAATACTGCATAACCTATTTTATCACATGGGATATACTTATACTAAGAATTTATTCATTGTTTATCTGACATTCAAATTCAACTGGGCATCCTGTATTTTTATTTGCTAAATCTGGCGATTCTAGGCCAAAAGCACAGCTCATCCTTCAGTACTTTACATGAAGTCATAAGATGATTATAGATCCTAAAATATCCTGGTCTTTAAAAATCTGGACAGGGCAGTAGTAGAGCAACAGAGGATGGGATAGGATGCTTTGCTTTACAAAGTTATTCTTTCACAGCTGAAGTCCCAGAAACGCAAGCTCCCTTAACAGTCTTAATGCAGAAATTAGTTTTTAAAACTTAAATTGCAGCCCCACTTGTGAAAGAGCCCACCTGTCAAAACTTAAGGCAGTGCAAGCCATAGTCCCAAAGGCTGTGGTTCACCTGGTTTCCGGGAGCAGGGGGTGGGGGTAGGGGGGGCAGTGGGAACTCTCGCAAGGTCCCCTGCAGACAGAGTGGTCCTGTGACTAAAGGCCAAATCACCGCCCAGTCCCCCGAGGGTCTGGTCTCCTTCCCCAAGACTTTGGATTCAGAACAACCTGAACACCTTCAGCAGGGTCTGCCCTGGCCATTTGCATTAAGTACAGTGGATTCCTATGAAAGCAGAGACCGAAAAAAAAAAAAAGGAGGTGGGGCTTTGTCTATGTGAAACCAAACACAATTCTCTCGCCTCAGCCCTAAACTGATTAAAAGCTGGAGTCGTTTGTTTTGTTTTGAGAAGTGCCAGGGTTTATGCTCGAAATCCCCCCTGCCCTCCTCACTATTTCCAGCTGCTGAGGCACATCAGTGTGAAAGACCACACACCAGCAGGCCCAGCGGTGCAGAGGCCTGGCAGAGATTAAACCCCAGGCTCCGGGAGGCCCCCCACACTCTCCGTGCAGGAGGGGAGCTGAGCCTGGACAGGGGCGTTCAAGGACAGAGCCCTCCCTGCCCACCTGGATCCCCATTCACCCCAGCCAAGCCTCTGGTCCACCCCACAATCAGACAAGGGAGGGGTCAAAGGCCAGTCCCCAGGAAAAGATCGGTGCACTGCACTGGACATGGCTTCCTCTCAACTTTTTTTTAACTTAACCAAGTTTATTTACCACATAACGAATTTAATTTGGAGAGAAATCCAGGGCAGAGGGAGAACCGAAAGGAGGCATAGTTTAGGTTTTCATCCCAATTCCGCCAGCTAACTGGGCGACCTGGGACCATCTTGCCCTGCTTGGCCAGATGTCTACTTCTCTTTCCAAACAGGGAGGCTATGAACCAAGACTGAACACCAGGTAGATGTGTGACTGGTCAGACTTAGGAAAATCTTAAGGAACGTGTTTTGCTCACTTGTTTTTTGTCGGTCTCACCCAACAAAATGCCAGAAGCTTAGCGCTGAAGACCTGGTAGCTAGCAGGGTGCCAGCCAGCAGGTCAGGGCTCAATAGCGTTTTTTAGTGGAATGAACGAAGTGTGGAATAAAGTATGTGCTAATGAAGGAAGGAACTGGACATGAGAGCTGCCTGCCCCACCTGAGCAAATCTCTTTCCTTCCCTGTGATCTGTTTCCTCGAGATCGGAGGTGAGTTTCCTGAGTGCCTGGGGGTTAAAAGTATGGTATTGGGCGTTAGGATTTTATTCCTCTCTCCTTTGCCTTTGGAACCCAGCATCTTCAGTGGCAATGCTGAGGGGGTCATGAGGAACATGGAAAGGGTATCCTTTCTGAGGCCACAGGAGGGGGCCTTCAATGAACCCCTCTTTCTGACCCTACCGGCCAAGTCCCCTACCAACAGAATGGGGTTGTCTAGGGCTAAAAGAAATAAAAATGGGGCAGAACAGACTTGAAGGAGGAGACTAGGGTTTCTGGTGGGCCCCAGAACAGAAGCAGGCCTAGGCCCAGTTCTCACAGGCATGTGTGTCCTGGAGAGGACCAGGAGGCCTTCCCATCCACACACTGGACTTGTGATGCACGTTCACTCCCTTTCTCCCCTCCTCCCGACCCCCAGCCTAATGCGGTAAGGAAAAATCCATGTTAAAAGCTTCCCATATGATCTGATTTTCAACACTTTAATTAGATTAATAGAAACAGAGAGTACAGTGAGCCCACAGCCCTCTCCCCACCACCTCCACTCCCCTCCTCCTTCTCATGCTTATTTCTCTCTTCCCAGACTCCTTTCTCTCTCCACACTATTCTCCCGTCCATAGCCGCCTTTCTGACCATCCTTCGAGCTCACTCCCAGCCACTCCTCCCTCTCTGTGCCCAGCACTTTTTGTACTGCAGTAAATTTTCTTTCTTCCCCAACTGAAGGGAGAGCAGTTTCATTACTAAAAACGCTGATGAATGGAATATTTCTAAATACCTGGTGAAAGGAAGGTGCCTAAAGAAATGTGATTTTATTAGGTTCTAGACTATATACTGTCAAAAGAGTTATAGGATAAAGCACTCAAAGTCCTTAACAGATAAGAATGAAATATAATTAGTATATTGGTTATTAGCATGTATATGTTATGGCTAAGAGCCCTTATTCTTGAGTGGACTAACATTTCCCAGACACAATCTGGGCCCCGGCACTGCCACTCCATTTTTTTATAGATATAACTGAACCACAGAGAGAAAAGGAAACAAAAAACAAAAAGCAAATACACTGTCCTAAGATGTTTCAATGATGCATAGTAAATGGTTGGGAGGTGCTATATCCTTAACAAAAGCGCAACAAAATCCTGTACAGCTAAAAAGTTCTGGACAGGCAATTATCTGAGTCCCAGTGCCTACGTGATGCTCCAAGACTAACTCACAGTGAGACCTTGAACACAACATGGCTTTATTCCTCTGTCCTCGGTCACTTCATCTGTACAACCAGAGGGCCAGTCTGGATGGGTGGTCTTCAAACTTTTTTTATCATATGCCTCTATCAGTAAAATGTTTTCAGTATACACACACACACACACACACACACACACACACACACACTATATATATATATATACACATATATATATACTATTTGTACCAATATATTATATACAGAACATATAGAAAATGTGAAGAGATAAGAGAAACATGGAATAAATTATATTTTTACATTTTACTAACCATGGTGGCTTCAATTTATCAGTGGCCAATAGTTGAAGGCAACGTACTTTCTTAGGATAAGATTCTTCATTGAGAGTTGCTGTAAATCCATATTTCAATAGACTTCAAGATAAGTTCCGTTTTTGTCAATGATTTCTTGCTAGATCATTGTTTTACCTCATAATGTGGCCGAAAAGGGCAACTCATAAGAGAAGTTAGAGAAGTGTCAGCTCATCCATTGTCTTTGTTTATTTTTGCTTGCAAAACAATTTTATATTATTATATAATATATTATTATTAATATTATCTTTAAAACTCAGTTTTTTACAGGAATCTTTTTAGGCTCCCTATCTGCTTTGTGAAGGTAGATATTAGTTACACCTAAACAATATACTGTGTAAATTATAATTAACAGGCACGAATATACTGTGATGCATCACAACACGCTGGAAGCACAGAAAGGATGGGGGCACCCACAAATGACGTGGGGATCTTCACTCACAAATCCAGCATGGCCCACGACATCTGACCTACAGACCGAGTGAGGGAATTGGGGTCACTCTTTGATGAAACATTATTAAGTACTTTACATTCTTGTTTTTAGACAGAGTACAAATAGTAGTTCTACTGTTCTCTTCCCACCATCCAGAGGACTGTCCTGAGGCCAACCTTCGGTGACTAATATGATCCCCTTATCAATAAAGCTCTTTAACTCTCCACTGTCTCCATGGATAAAATCTTTCTCAACTCTTTGGTCCACCTGCTGCTGGTCAGCACTCCCTACATGTGAGCCGATCCAAGGTAATGGCTCATGCTGAGGTCTGCACAATGCAAAGGGCCGTGCTGTCTGGGCTGAGCAGCCCTAGTGCTCTCGGGCACAGCTGGGCCCCACAGTGGGCTCCCGGAATGACTCTCCACTGCTCTTTCCCCTGCACACCCACTCTCCACAGCGAGCAGTCCCTTCCTTCTCCACAATGTGTAAGCCCTTCCCCTCTCTCTCCTCTTTCCCCACCTAGGAATCCCATTTTTGCTCAGCCAACCTCACTTGTATCCTGCTGGGAAAAATAAGGAGAGCTCTCTTTAATGAGCATAAAGTGTTCACACAGGTGGAATTGGGCTTCCCACCTAGGACCTTTTCACCAGTTAAGCTTCTATGGGGAGTAAATGACTTGACCTGGGTCACAGAGCTACTCCATGGCAAAGCTAGAATTTGAACTTAATGTTTAGATAATTCCAAAACCCCTAGTTTCCAAACTCCAAAAGCAGGGAATGACCAGGGTTTGTATGTGTACCATATATTTCCATATGTGCACATAAACATATATATCTATATAGTCATACAATACAGTTGATCACAAGGTGAATAGGCAGCTAAACAACTACAGTGGAAATGCTGACATGTCCCAGAAATGGGTCCAACCATGGACTGACAGGTCGAGAGACCCTAGAACAGGCGATCTCTTTAGCCCACACTTAAGATCAGCTTTTGGAGGCTGATAAGAGAATGAGGGTGCCCACCCACGGCTTCCTAAGGAAACTGAAAAATGCACTCAGATTGTCTGTTCATGACTCATCTGTTTGGCCTCTTTGAAGGGATAGTATTTGCTCTGGCCTTGGACAGAAACCTGTTCTGATTTGAAGAGGAATCTGATTCCTTGTCAAGGCGATAATGACCCAGATACCACTTGGGGACCTTCTACACCAGCTGTGCAAGCTCAAGGGGATAAAGTCAGCGAGGAATTTGTGTGATTCTTCTGTATCTAGGTGACTAGGCGATTGGCGACCAAGCGCAGGTTTTAAAAATAAGAGAGCAGAGGAATGGAAGCAAGAAAACAGGACTTGGCTGACCCTCTCCCCTTAAGTGTGACTGGTTGGGAGAGAATATTTCAAAATAAAAGTCTACGCTCCCTTTTGTCACTTCACCCCATGGTTTTGCCAGGCCTTAGATCAGCCCCACTCTCAGTTATGGAGGGTTCTGGGCATCAAGATAATGGAAATGACGATGACCATGACGACAATGGTACACCATGTGTTGTACGCATATTTTGTGCCAAGAATTGTCATAAACACTTCAAACATTATCTCAATTCACCCCACAGTCCTTTGAGGTAACAACTATTATTATCTTCAGATGAGGAAACTGAGGCTCAAGGCGTTGGCTGGGTAATTATCCCAAATTCACATTGCTATTGGGAGTGGAGCCAAGATATGAATCCAAATCTATCCAGTTCCAGAGGCCATGATCTTAACCATTGCTCTAGACATCCTAGGTTGCAGACCAAAGAGAGAAGTTCCATCCTCTTACAAAGCATTTATCATGAAGTAACCTGACCTAACAAATATTTAAGGCTAAGTATTCTCTTCTCGTTAGGTGATCAGAGAGTGTCGCCACTCTTTGTCTATTTAGTCAAATATTAATTGAGCATCTACTATGTGCCCAGGCATCATTCTAAGTGCTATGGATACAGCAATGAACAAAAACAAGTTCCTATTCTCATAAAACTCAGAATATAATAAGAGAAGATAGATAACAAACAAATCGACTAATATGTAATGTGTCCAGGAGTGATAAGCACCATAAGGAAAGATAAAGCAGGTAAGGGAGACAGTGATGAGCATTGTTGCTATTTTGGATAGTGTGCTGGAGGGAAACCGAAAGTATGGGTGACATTCGAGCGGAGATGTGAAGGAGAACTCGGGACTGAGCCCTGCAGAAATCTGGGAGAAGCACATTCCAGGCAGAGCTAACTACAAATACAAAGAAGTAAGGGCGAACCAGGTTTGCCCTGCTTTTTAGGATCTCAGGTCTGCTTTTCCTTTTGCTAATTTGCAGAACTACATTATCCTTATTTTGCAGTGAGGAGGTCAGAGGCCTAGATTTAGAAAGTTCTCCTCACTGGTTTCACAGAGAGAGGGAAAGGAGGTAACTTTTGTTGTGTTTACTTGCATGAGCTTATTTACCCTTACAGTGGCTCTGAAAAGTAGGTATATTAAAGTTATGGTCTGCTGGCTCCAAAGCCCATATGCCCTTTCCACCATACCATGTGAAGTCAACCACATGACTTCAGACTGATGTAATTCTTTCTTCTTAAGAGCTCAGAGCACCTGGAAACCAGAACTTTAGGTCTCCATCCATCCCCAACATTAGTTGAGAGCCTTCTGGGTATCAGGCTCATGCTGAGAACTGTGAGGATACAGTGATGAGCAAGACAGACGTGGCCCCTCCTCCCAAGGACGGCTCTGAGCACTCAGCAAAGCCACTTCCAAGACACACAACCTCAGTGTGTCTCAGGCACTTTCCCCCACTCACCAACCCTTGGAATTCCTTTCATCCTAGCTCTGGCAGAGGGAAAATGAGTCCTGAGCCTCATCTTCAACTAACTTTGAGCTGCCAGCTGGGGTACAGTCTCTGCCCTCTGCCCCACTCGCTCCCCATCCCGTTCTGTGAAGTCCTCCCGGCTAAGAGAGAGCTAGTTTTCAAGCTGAAATCTCCAATTCTTGCCCACTGACTAAGGCAGAGTGGGTGAAGTGACTAAGATCCTGTCACTTACCAAGGAATGGAATTCAGGAGACTCCACAGGGTAGGCCACACCATTAGAAAAATTCAGGATGGGTTTGGGGATTCGGACAAGGTCTAGCCAGTTCTCACTTGATCCAAACAATGTGCCTGACAAAAAGCTCACCACACGCACCCCCACCCCCGCCTCCAAAGGGAATTAAAAACCATCGAGTGTTGCCAGGAACACATCTCCCAAGTTCTTCCACAGAAGGATGTAATTTCTAAACCCAGTGGATCAACAAATGGATCCAGGGACAGCCAACAGATGAGACATACATTTGAATGGGGGTTATCAAAGCTTATTCAGAAATGGGCCTGTCAGCCCACCACTTGCCTCCACCCAGAAAAACTAAACAGGGTGATTGGAAATAGGACGTGGAGGGATGGCAGAGGGGAAGAGTGTTTGTTAAACTGCAGCTGAAATCCACCTCCCCCAACCTCAAGGGCTTCTCCTCCAGTGTCAACAAATATGCAACCAATTAATGTAATTGCAGAGTTATTTATGGTGCCCAGCAAAGTGCAGCTGGATCCTAAAAGACAAGAGTAGAAGCAGAGAAAAAACTCCATCTCGGTTTTTGGTGTGCCGTTTTCTCGGTTGGATTTCTTTTCCTTTTCTTTCAGATGTTTCAGTCGACTTGTGGGATCCATGTGTCTGGTGGTCACGGCCCCTTCCAGTCAGTGTGCAGGTGTTCCTGCCCGGGGGCAGGAAGGGGAGGGGAGAACTAGAGGGAAAAAGCTAAAGGTCTTCAGATTTCAAACTGTGACCTGACATAGAAGACTTTTTCAAGGTTCCTCACTCTTTCTGCACCCCTCTCGTAACCCTCGCCATTGACCTTTCCATAACAACCAGCACCAAAAATTGCATTTAGAGATTTTTTTTTTTTCATAGCTCTGTTATGCGATTGTTTGGAATGACAGCTGTGTTGCCATTCAGCGCCCCACACAAGACGGGATTTAATTAGAGTTATTGAGGGGTTTGAATTGGCACAATTAGGGCCAGCATTAATGGGGTCTCCATGTGTTCTTTTGAACAGTTTGGCCCTATTTTTTGTCCCAGGGCAGGAGGGGGTTGCAACTAATGAAGTGGGAGGGTGCAGATTATCTCAGCAAAGGGAGGGTGAACACGAATCTCCCAGGGGAGGGGGCGTGCAAAGAAAAGAAAGCGGTTACATATGGGGGAGACGCACGCGTTCGCACATGCTTGTCTTTGTGTCTTCCTTTTTTAACGTGGTCCTTTTAGAAGGGAGTTGCGGCCACCAAAGATGTATCATTGGCCCAGAGGGAAAACAGAAAAGATGTGCATCTTATGTCAAACTAAAGCAAGCTACGAGGGGTGGGTGTGTGTGTTATACACATACATGTGTTTTACACTTGTCCCAAATGCTTATGGGCATTTTAGAGAAAGAATGAGATACAAAGACAACGTCAATTATCCAAAGTCCTAACCCTTCACTATTTGAAATGTTGACTGCTCTGTACTATCTCGTTTCCCATGTCCTTTCTTTCCAGATCTCTATTTTTCTCTTTTAACTCCTCAAGCCCTCATCCTCTATGCTCTCTTGACAGGGCTCAGTCAAAAAGTACGAGCCCCATCCCCAAGACTCTGAGCACCCCCACCCGTGAACTGCAGCCTAGGAGGGTACTGAGGACACTGGGCTGAAGCCTGGTGGGCCCTGATGTCTCTGATTTCCTTATGGACCCGACCTGCTCCCCACTTTTGTTAGTGGCATTTCCAGTAAAAAGTCAGCACAGCCATTTGGATAATACAAAGGTCAAAATTAGAAAAACAAATATGATGGAGCCCACTGATCAATCACTTCTAAGTGAGAAAAGAGCAATTGAACTGAAACAGGCCTCAGTTTAGTGTGGCCCTAGAGCCTAAGGTTGGCTTTTGAGTGACCTGAAGCTTTGGGGACCGGGAAGTCTGAGAACCATTCGGCAAGACACAGCAGCCGCAGGCCACAGCAGGACAAGGGGGTGGAGGAAGGGACCCACACAAGTTGCAGCTAAAAATGTTGTGAGCACTTATGAAAATCGGGGTAAAGCCCGCCCGCCATCACAGGCTGACAGTGGGGCTGGCTTCCTGCCACGAGGTCTAATTTCGCAACAGGCTCAGGCGCCATTTTGCATGTATGACATCACCTTCCTTCACTGACCGCGTTCCTTCACTGCTGTCTTCACTGACCGCGTTTCCTGATATCTGAGCTCTTCTAGTGGCCAAGGCTACTCTTGCTCTTTGGCAAAGTGAATGGAGGAGGGAAGTTGACTCACCCTCTGTAGGCCAGTCTTGGCAGAAAGAAATGGGGAGAGCAGTTGAAGGCACTGAGGGCCACTCCAGACAGATACCCAATTCAAAATGCCCCCAGCACTCAGCATAGCTTTGGGTTCTGGCGTCCAATTTGGCCTTGTCTGATTCAGCCAACTCTTCTGCTACCCCCTTTACAAACCACCTTTACGAAAAGAGTCCCACATTGCTGGTCAAATTGGTTTCCCCAAAAGATAAAATACTGAGCCCAGTGAAAACCAGCCTGCCAGCACATGCAGCATGCCAGGGTTGCTTTAAAAAAAGAGTTCACAACAGGGAGTGACTTTGCCCCCAGGGGACATTTGGCAATGTCTGGAGATATGTTTGGTTACCACACCTGGGGGGGCGGGGGGAGGTTGCTACTGGCATCTAGAAGGTGAAGGAAGGCCAGGGATGCTTCCATCCATCCTGCAATGCACAGGATAGCCCCACAACAGAGAGTTGCCAAGGCCAAATTGCCAACTGCACAGGCTGAGAGAGGCTGCTTTAAAGTCAAACAGACCTGGCTTCAAACTCCAGCTCTGCCTTTCCCTAGCGGTGCAATCTTAGCAAGCCAATAACCTCTCTTAAGCTTTGGTTTCCACACCTGTAAAACAGGGATGTAAATACCTCACTCCTAGATAAAGCCTTGTAAAGGGGCAAGAACCACAGATTCGCCACGCCCCCCCCTTTATTTATTTATTCATATTTTTTTGTTGTTGTTAAATTATAAAGAATGTTCTGGACTATCTTTATTAGAATCACTAAAAGAATGTGGCATTTGGTAATCACTGCTGAAGTCTTCAGCCCTGAAATTGTCTTCCACACTTGCCCCTATCACCTACCTACCTCCTTCTCTAGGTGTATTTCTGCCACAGAAACTAGAAGAAGGCTGGGCGCCCAAGCTCTTCGGGGACACCTTCAGAACATCTTATATTCTGAATCAAAACAGCAGAGGAAAGGATTCTGCAGGGCGCGTGTCCCCATCGCCGCCTGTGGCCACCTGCACTGTGGTCCGGGCTGCGCCCCCGAGACCGACCCTAGGGGGGAGGGGCAGACTCATTTCCGGTGGAAGTGGACTTGAGGAGTTTGGCCTTTTCTTTTGAACCACACGGCAGCCAAACATCAATTAGCTGAGCCCTGAAAAATGAGTGCGCTCTCCGCGCTCAGGGGGGAGGGCAGGGCGCCCTGGCCCCGGCCTGGGGTGGCTGCCCGGTTCCCCCTATTGTGCCACCAACAAGAGCGTTTTATTGAAAAGAGCCGAGTGCGTCTAATGCAGTTATCCGTGTCCGCCCCATCGGGCCTGTGCTGAGGGCAAGGACGCAGCTGCCGGCGCCTCACATGCTCCAACAAAGGAACCGCCTGGAGAATGTGCTCCCCTTTGAACGGCTCATCTGGTTTCCATTTTTGAAAGGTCCCCAATCTTAGCTTTCACCCAGCCCCCACCCACCTGCACCCCGCCCTGTTCTCCTCTGTGCTCTAGCCGTGCTGGTGGGCGGGAGCGCACCCTCTGCTCCGCCCCACGGCGGTCACCACCCGCCCTGGCGTTGAAAAAAAAAACTCCCCCCGACTCCAGCCAGGGCTACCATCGGGGCCTCAGAGGCCCAAGTGCCCGGTTTCCCGGCCAGCCTCAGTTTCTCCACCTTTAAAAGGCTGTGGATGGTTGCCACCTTGTGCCTTTCAACTCCAGTGGTCAGTCAACTAAGTGGTTTGTAAAATATGAGGCAAATACACAATACTAGTATAATTCAAATTTTTAAACAGCCTGGAGAGAACCACTATCAACATTACAGAGTATTTTCTTCTAGCCCTTTTTTATGTGTAATAAGTCATATATAAAATTATCATTGTTTAATTGGGATCACGTTGTGTTAACAGTTTTACCTCCTGTTTTTACTTTATCTAGAGCATTTTCCTATGTTGACAGTCCTTGAAAATATTTTTAAACAGCTGCAAAATCAAGGCTTGTCCCATAATTGATTTAACTGGTTCTCCTATTGTTGGACATTTAAGTTGTTTTCCTGTTTGCCTGGAGTTTATTTTGTTTTGTTTTGTTATTCCCCACTATTATAAATTCAAGGAGATTGTTTTTAATAGAATCCTCACGGGGCTTCCCAAGTTGACAGCTGGGACTAACCCCCTGCCCCACTATAAATCAAAGGCCTAGGGCAGGCACTTCCACCTCTTCCTCGGGCTGGCATTGGAGGGGAAAGGTCAGCATTGGCCTCCTCCTCCCTCCCTGACACCTCCAAGCACCTGCAAGTTGGAAATTCTCGTGTGAATCATGGCCCCTGTAAATTATGGCCTTGGGCAAGTTGTATAAACTTCGGAGTCCTCAGCTACATAATGAAGATACAATCATACTGACCTCAGAGGGCTGTTGTGAGAACAAAATGAAACATGACACTCAATGCCCTTAACTGATGCCTGACACCTAGAAGTCTCTCCTTGTTAACTGAGCCCAAATTCCCAAATGGGTTTCAGGTCCAGCCAGGCTAGTGGGGACTGGAAGAAGAATATGAGAAGCGGTCCTCAGATCTCTCAAAACCTTGCCCACAGAGCAGAGTGTGGACACAGATGCCTGGCTGCTCCGTGTACTGTGTGACCTTGGGCAAGTTTCCTAATCTTTCTGTGCCTAAATTTCTCCACCAATAAAATGGAGAGTTGTGAGGATTAACTGAAGTAACACATGAAAAGTACATGAAACAGTGCCTGGCACATAGTAAGTGCTCAATAAATTTAGCTATCATTATTGCGTACCTACTTCCTGTCCTGCTCTTGAAGAATAAGGTCTATCTCCCCCAGGAACTAGTTTTCTCTTTCGTCTCCTAGGGCTACTAGCCCCTTCCAAATCCTTACCAGCACAGGCTCCTGTCTTCAACCTCAGGCCCAGCTCCACCTGAGGATCTTCAGGCCTCATGGAAAGCCAGACCCCGATGAGATGCTGAGCTCCAGCAAAGAGCCCAGGTCCCAGAGAGTTCCTCACAGAGCACCCACACCTCAGCTGCACCCTCAGCCTCTGCTTCTGGGATTTGGCATTCCCACTGGCTCAGTGAAAGGGACAGGCTGAGAGTGAGGAGGCTGCCTTGCCATGACCTTGAAACTTCTCTCTTGCCCTCTCAGGACTTACCGTTCATTTGTCCAATTAAGAGTAACTTCGATGACAGCCATCACTGATGAGTGCCCACTAGATGTCAGACTCATAGTTCATTTAATACACACTGCAATCCTGTAAAATGTTATAATAGCACCCGTTGCATGATGCAGTATGGAAACTGAGCTCAAATGGTGAAGCAAATTCCCAAAGTGGTGGAGCAGAGATGTAAACTCATGAGAATCTGAGCACAAAGTCCTGCTCTTCCCAAAGCACCCATAGTTCAGGTTTCTTTATTGGTAAAGTTGCAGAGTCATCTTCCCTGGAGATCGTGCCTTGAGGGAACATAAAATGGAAGGACATTGGGGGTAGGATTACCAGACTTAGCAAGTAAAATTACAGGACACCCAGTTAGCTTTGAATTTGGGATAAACGACAATATTTTTTTAGTGTATGTATACCCCATGCAGTATTTGGGACATATACTAAAAATTCTTCATTACATATTTGAATTCAAAGTTGACTGGGCATTCAGTATTTTTTCTAGCAGTGCTGATTTGGGAGCTTCATTCACACTCCCCAGCAGCCAATTCGGCACGTGAGAGGCCCAGTCCTGGCCTCTGGTTCACATCACAATGATGTGATGTCACTTAATCCCCTCTCATCTCTGTGCTCCTTTTCTAACTCAGAGGTTACCGTGACTCGTCTGAGATCATTCAGCTGGAAGCTGAACCACACACACCCCAGACTCCCGAGCCTCCTTTATTTATTACAGTGCTTAGCAAAGTGGTTGCCACAGCCCAAGGGAGGATCTGTGCTTTCCCATGTAAAACTGTCATTCAGCTGCATTGACTTAAGAAAAATATTGTAAATTTTCAACAAGAAATGCAACCTAAAGACGCTCTCTTAAGAATTGTTAAGAATCTTTTGGTTACAAGTGACAAAAACCTTGACCTAAACTGACTTAGACTAAAAAGGAGTTGATAGCTCATGTCACTGAAAAATCCAGGTGACCACAATGATGGGAGCAAACTGAAAGATCTTTCAATGTTCAAAGCCAGAACAGTTGGAGCAGCAAAACAAATAAAGTAGTATTGAATTATATCTCAAAGTATAAAATAAACACGCAGGAGTCCATACTTTATAAATAAATGATTGAATAAATAAGTGGGGGGAAGAGACAAATCTCCCGTGCAAAATTCCAAATAATTTATGTAGATACTCCATCTTCAAGGGGAAAAACATAAATCCCCACTCTTTAAGAATGGGCCGCACATACTGACTTCCTTCCAAAAAGTACAGTATGGAAAGAGGAATAAAAAAATAACTTTACTTTGGAGAAGCATGACAAACCCAACCTCAGCATCAGTAGTACTAAGTCATGTTGACAGTCCGTCCCCTTGATATGAGGTGATGAGAATGGCAGTTTTCTTCTGCAGTTTTCCTCCAAAAACATATAATTCCAGTCTAATTATGAGAAAAACATTAGACAAATCCCAATTGAAGGGCATTTTAGAAAATACCTGACCAGTATGCCTCAAATGTGTAAAGCTCACCAAAAAAAAAACAAACAAAAAACGAGGAAAGTCTGAGAAACTGTCACAGCCAAGAGGAGCCTGCCTATAAGGTGGTATCCTGGATGGGCTCCTGGAGAAGAAAAGGGATTAGGGAGAAACTAAGAAAACCTGAATAAAATATGGACTTTGTTTAGTAATAATGTACCAATATCGGTTTATTATTTGAGATAAATGTTTCATACTAATGTAAGATATTAGTAATAGAAACTGAGTATGAGGTCTGTAAACTTTTCTGTCAATCTAAAATTATTCTAAAATATAAAGGTTATTTTAAAGTAAAAAGCCAGAGGCTTCAGGCACGCTTGGACTTGGAGTTCTACTAACATCCTCATCTTTTGACTCTACTTACTTCTCTGTAAGCTTCAGGCTCCACATGAAAGCAATATGGCGGCACCACCTCCACCACCGTGTCCTCTCAGGTTAGAGCTCAGCAGAAAGGAGAAACTGCTTTTTTCCCAGAATCTCAGTAAGGCTCTTTATGCCTCACAACATCTGGTTGAGCCACAGGCTCAATCACTGGGAACAGAAGAATGGAAAGTCCTAATTAGCTTATGCCTGGCCAATGCTTCAACTCTGAGTCAGGGGCTGATTGTAGAGGAGAGATAGATGCACCAAAAAACTGGAGGGTTACCTAAAGCAGGTGAATGGGTCTTTGGTGGTCAAAACGCATCAATGTCTAATGCTGCTTTTAACATTTTTGGTGCTGAAAATGTCACTATGTGAAATGATGATTATTTTTCTTTAATATTTCTTTCCTACTACCAAAATAGTTAACCACTCTATATTCGTCATCATTTTTTTTTAAATCTGATTCAAGAAATCCCAACATGGAGGAACCACTGTTTAAGTCTGACCCACAGGGTTAAAGCATCTCAGATGAAAGAGTGGGAACAATGAATTTCAGGCCATCCTGACCTTTCTTTAAGACTTCATCTTGAGGCCCAAGAAACTGAAGTGACAGCCTGTACAAGGACCAATGGAGCAGAAAAGCTAGAGAGCTCCCCAAGAACAGCCCTTTTGGGGCTGAAGCAGGAAAGGCTGAGAAACCCCCACTTACAATAATATTTAGTGATGCTTCCAATGACCCCGACACACTCCTAAGCAAGTACATGCATGATGCCTGTGAACCCCGCAATAGTGCTATGCAGTAGACATTATTATCCCCATTTTATAGGCAGGAAAACTGAGGCAGCTTCAGTAAATGTACCCAAAGTCACACAGCTGGCAAGTAATAGATCCCAGGCTCTGGCTCCAGAACCACTGTGCTAGAAACCATTCTTTAAAAACTAAAAGAGGAAAATGGCCCCAAAATACAGCTAGTATCCAATATCCAGCCTCTCACCCCCAGTTTTTTAGCCTTGGGTTACCACTGACTGTACCTTGGGTGGAAATTCACTTCAATTTTTAACCTGCAGGGTCCTGGACCTTGCAAAGGAAAAAAATAATTCATCTCGCTGTCTCTAAAAAAGGAAATAAAAGCAAGCAGTGGGAAGGGACTGAACAGGCCACCTGCAGAAAACACAGACTTGCAGTCCTGAGCTCAATTTGCATCTGTATGTTGTTTTTCCTTGGCTGATGCATGAGATATTTTAGAGCCAACTTGATTTTTTTTCCCCACTCTGAGTCTGTCACCAGTTTGCACAACCAATTCATTCACCCTGCATGCTCCCCAGCTCTGGGCCCAGCACCCAGCAGGTGTTCCAAATGAAGCTGGCATTCTGGGGCAGGAGCACTTCCTGCTGGGGATTCAGCCTGGCCCAGGCCCTTGTCTAAAAGTAGACATGGGGACCCAGCATGCTGACCTCTTCCAGGAAACTCCTTTGGGACTCTGTTTTGGCTCTCGATTCCTCAGTATTACCAACCTTGAGTCCACAGTAACTATCAGAAAGTCATTCCCAGTCCAACTCACCATCTCCCGCTATGAACCTGCCCCTCCGTCTGCATTTCCTGCCAGGAATGCGGATGCTGCTGCCCTATCTAGTCATTCAAACCAGAGCCCTGAGGTTTCACACCCCAAGGCCAACCAGTCCTGAAGTCCTAGGAATTCATCTCCCCCATGTCTCTCAACTTTGCTTCCTCCTCACCTACCTTCACCTGTCCTTACTCCTCACCTGGTTTGTTGCAACTCTTTCAAACCTTTCTACCTCCAGCTCATTCCTTCACTGTCTGAGTCGTCACACTGTAGCCAGCATTTTCTGAAACCCATTGACAATCAACTACCTAAAATAGTCTATGGACCCCCACTGCCTACAAGACAAAGGATGAACCCCTGAGATTTCTAGGGGCCCATCTCGATTCTAGGAATCATGGGAGAGACAAGAGAAATAGGAGGCACTGCCTTTCTCCCCAAAGAGTCACAACGGAACTGAGACATGAGAGAAACATATGAAACTGCACAAGAAGCAGACCTAGAGGTTTATATAAGAACAGTGTTTAGCAGAGTGCCTGGCGCATAGTAAGAGCTCAATACATAATAGAAATAATAAGCAGCATTATCATTGTCATAGAAGATTATGTGCCCAAATCTAGCAGTTCTTGCCGTAAGTGGGTCAGGCAGATTCCAGGAGCTGGTTGTGGCTATGCAGAGAACCCATCCCCATCCTACACACACTGGGCTTCCCACTTTACATTTGCCGGATGGAGACAGCTTTGGGAAGGAGCTTCGGGGTCCTTGAATGAAAGAAGTTCGAATATCCAGGCTTTTCTTTACTTGTCTCTCAGCAACTCTTCGATTCCTCCCAACCACAACCACCACCACATTCCCATCCAGGTCAGGCTGGGTGTCTCAGAGCCAGTTCCTGAGGGCCCAACCTCAGGGGACTTGGCATGGCCTGGCCCACTGCCTGGCCTTCCCCAAGAACATCTCCTGGCTGCTGGGAGAGAGGAGAAGGCCGCAGGAGAGTTGTTCCTCTCCAGATCAAGACCTCGGGGTGCTCTCTCCAGCTTCCCTACAGCTGGCTTTCTTTGCCTAGGTAGATGGCAGACACAGGGCAGGTGCCTGTGCTACTGTTATTAGAAGTTAGCTGTTATTAGAAGTCCTTAGCTGTTATTAGAAGTCCATCCTTGCTTTCCAGAGAACCAGTGGCTTGGCCAGGGGGCTAGGCCAGACTCGGGCAGTGCATATGTGCACATGCTCACATACACACCCCCCCATACACACAATTCATCTCCCTGGCCTCTGCCCTCCCAGCACCTCCCCCCCAGTCCCCCCTGCTCTCAGCCACTTGCTCTGTGCCAAACTCCAACACCCTCAACGGTTTCCCAACTGCTGCCACTAATCCCGTTTTGGGAGGCAGGTCAGCACTGAGGGAGCCAAGCTGCAGCTCGTGTGAAAACAGCCCGGCTGGCCCCAGCCGCTCACACCTGCACACTCCATGCATCCCCACTGTTTACACATTGTCATCCACAATTAATGCTCTCCCGGCAACTGCAGCAGGCTGATTGTCCCACCGTCACACAGGGACCCCATTCTGAGCCCTTGTGTCTGTTAAATTGAGCATAGGGCCCTGTGATTAAATTAAGGTTTGTGGCTCTGGCGCTCTGGCCCCGACTCCAGCCCACACTGCCTCCTCCCTTCCCTCCTGTCCCTCTCCCTCCCCTTCTCCTTTCCCTCCCCATTCTTCACAGGGCCTCCTTGCAGTCTGATGGGGGGAGGTGGGCAAGGGGGAAATGGCCTGGCCCCTGGACAGGGAGGAAGAGTAGGTGTCTTCCATTGAAAAACAAAGATAAAAGGGGATGCATGACCTCCCCTTTTAGAGAGAGGCCCTAGGAGAGGAGACAGTGCTGGAACTAGAAAGAAGAGGGTGGTGTGGGGGTCTTTGCTGAATTAATTAACCGGTTCCTAGAACCAGCGTGGCAGAGTGATTAAGAGTACAGTCTCCAAGGGAGGGCAGGCTGAGTCTGGGCTTAATGCCTGGCTCTGCCACTTTCTACCTCTAGGATCTTACTCAGGTTTAATAAGTCTTGGTTTCTCTGAGCTGGGCAGAGGAATCAAAATGAGCAAAGAAATAGAGGGAGCATGTACTCTTGATATGAAGAGAATGGTACTTTACCTTTCTGGTCTTCCTCCCCAGAACCCAAAACTCAGTCTCATCATGAGGAAAACATCAGACAAATCCCAGATGAGGGACATGCTACAAAATACGCAACTAGTTCTCCTTAAAAATAAGGAAAGTCTATGCTGTACACCTGAAACTAATATAATATTGAATGTCGACTGTAATTGAAACATTAAAAATAAATAAATAAAAATAAAAGCCACAAAAAAATTATTTTTTAAAAAAAAAAGAGAAAATTGAGCAACTGTCATAAACAAGAGGAGCCTAAAGAGACGTGATGACTAAAATATCCTAGATGAGATTATGGAACAGAAAAAATTAGGTAAAAACTGAGGAAATCTGAATAAAAGTTGGACTTTAATTAATAATAATATATTGGTATTGGTTCACTCATTATAATGAATGTATTATAATATTGCAAGATGTTAATAATAGAGAAACCCTTTTAATAATAAAGAAATCTCATAAAGATTACTCTAGCTAATCAACACAGAAAGGTTGATAGAATTAGAATACTACCATTTTTATAATCCTTAATGAATGCATCTACTAAGCATCAATGATCATCAATGATTGATAAAACCGCAAAAAAAGAGAAATAATCAGACATTACATACCTCTCAATGAGGTATATACCCTCATTTACATGATAGTCTTACTAAACAAGGAACAAAAAAGAAACAAACAACAATTCCTAAAATGGACCTAACTTCAAATCTAATTTTTTAAAAACACAGGGGACAGAGGAACATGTTAAACACCACCACAGTTATGAAATGAGCAAAAAGTAGGAAATTCACAGAGCAAAGAATTAGTTTCTTCAACAACAAAAACAACCAAATTATGAAAAAAAGAAAAAAAGAGATGGAGTCAGAAACTACAGATTAATAGTCATAAGAGCCATGTCAACTAATTATAATGTATGAATCCTGGTTCAAACATAAAATTATACGACAATCGGGGAAATGTGTATACTGTTCATTGATGATGGTTAAGGGGTTATTAATTCCTTTAGGTATGAAAAAAGATATTGGGGTTATTATTTTTAAGAGTCTTTAAGTTTTAGAGATACATAATAAAATATTTACAGATAAAATGATATAATGACTTGAGTTTGTTTGAACCATCACATTGGAAGGTAGGGTTTCAACATATGAATTTGGGGGGGACACAAATATTCAGTCTATAACAGACACCAAAGCCCAGGGCAGGGGCTCAGCAAGTGCAGGGTTTCCACACGCTCACTAGGAGTCATAAGTTTCCTGGCCCCACTGTGATCCGCTGGGAGTTGACGCGTCACTGGTGAGCCTACTTCACCCCACACTTCTTCTCTGCTGGATGTAACTAACCCAGTCCCACAGCTATGACTGCATGTGAAGAGAGAGGAGAAGCCCATGGGATAGAGGTGGCGGGCCAAGGGAGTCGACTTCCTAATCCTCCGTAATGGGGGATTCATTGCAGATTGTCTTAATGTCTTCAATGCTTAGCACAGGTCATGGTGCCCAGATCAACACACACACACACACACACACACACACACACGCACGCACACACGCACGCACGCACAACCCTCAACCCAGTAGTAAACATGGAAAATGGACTAGAAATAGATTTACAATAAGAGTAAAATATTGGGAAGGTTTTCATGTATTACTTCTATCACTTCATATAAATTTTTTAAAAGAATGTGGGGACACCATAAATCCCAAAGTCCCCGAACCTTTTGTCTTTAATCATGGAGTGAGTGGGTCTTTCTTCCAAACCTCATCAAGCTCCAACAGCTTTCTAGTTGGAGCAAAGATATTTCCCAAGTAGGAGGGACCCCAAATCCATACGAAAGGGAAAATGAGCAAATAAAATTGTCTACCTTCCACCCTCCCTCCCTTCCTTTCTTCCTCTTTCTTCTTTTCTATTTAAAAAAAAAAAAAAATTTATGACATTTCCATTACACAAGGAATACATATTCACTGTAGAGCAATCAGAAAAAAAAAAAAAATGGAGTTTATCTGTACATGGTAATAATATGCAGCCATTGAAAGGCATGCATTTTTTTAAGCAAAAGGTTGATCTATATGTATTGACATGGAATGATGTCATAACATATTGTTTAGTGAAAAAAGCAAATTACAGCACAGTGTATATAGTATGACCCCATTTGCATTAAAATATACGTATGTATGTTTATATGCGCATACAAATGTCCGGGAAAATGTATACCGACCCGTCCACAGCGATCCTCTCTGGGGAAAGGAGTAGTGAGAAAGTGTCTATATACTTCTGTCTGGTTTGAATTTTTTACAAGCCTGTATTACCTTTGCAGTTTTTTAAAAATCGAAGAAAGTAAAAAAATAATAATAATAAATGCAAAAGAGAGCTAGTATGGATTTTCAATATTTAAATAGAAGAAAATATCAGTAAGCCAAAAGAAAAAAGTCATATGTAATCCTCACTCCTTCCGTCTTGATGCAATCACTGTATTTTATCGCATAGCCCAATCTATTTTTTAAACATGCAATGAATAGATTATTTTTATTTCTATAAAAAATATTATATTATGCATACTATTACCATTTAAACTGCTTTCATCACCTAATAATAGAGCACGAACATGTATCCAAGTCGATGAAAATACACCTCGTATCATTTTAAATGGTCACATACCTATTTAGGTTGCTTCCTTTTAATGCCTCTATTTTACTTTTTAAAAAATTGTTAAGCTTTTTATTAAAATAGAGCTAACATACAATATCATATTAATTTCTGGTATACGCCACAGTTATTCAACATTTATTTAGCTAAAGAAGTGATCACCATAAGTCCAGCAACCACCTGACACTGCGCAATGCTATCCCACTATTATCGACTCTATTCCCTATGCTGTACATTACATCCCTGTGACTTATTTGTTTTATATCTGGAAATTTGAACTTCTTATTCCCCTTCACCTTCTTCCCCCCTTTAAAAAACTTTTCAATTACAGTTGCCATTCAATATTATTTTATATTAGTTTCAGGTGTACGGCACAGCGGTTAGACATCTATATAATTTACACAGAGATCCCCCTGACTAGTCTAATACCCACCTGGCACTATACATTGTTATTACCATATTATTGACCATATTCCCTGTGCTGTACTTTACATCCCCGTGACGATTTTGTAACCACCAATTTGTACTCCTTAATCCCTTCGCCTTTTTCACCCCACCCCACAACCCACCTCCCATCTGGCAACCATCAGCTTGTTCCCTGCATCTGTGAGTCCGTTTCTGTTTTTGTTTACTCATTTATTTTGTCCTATAGATTCCACTTATAAGTGAGGTCATATGGTATTTGTCTTTCTTTATCTGATTTATTTCACTTAGCATAATACCTTTTAGGTCCATCCATGTTGTCACAAAAAGTAAGATTTTATTATTTTTTATGGTCGACTAATATTCCATTCTAGATATATATTTATATTACATGTGTATATATATATATATATATATATCACAATTTCTTTATCCAATTGTCTATTGGTGTATGCCCCTATTTTTTTTAAAAGGTTACTGTGAACATCCCTGGGCAGTTATATCTTTGTGCACATCCTGTATTATGTCTTTAGGATAAATTACTAAAAGTGAAACTGCCGGGTATAAGGATGTGCAATGTTCATTAAGGATTTTACTCTATGACACCAAACTGCCTTCCAGAAAGGCCTTGCCAATGCTCCGCGCCCCAGCAGAGGAGGCCAACTTAGTCTTCGTACCATTCACCACCCCCACTAGATAGTTCCACTCTGAAATTTTTGCTCATTTGGTAGTTGAAAAGAAAAAAATGTAATCTCTGTGTCATTTTAATGATCCTTCCTTCGATTACTACTAGGGCTGAGCATTTCTTAATGTTTCTCAGTCATTTGTTTGTCTTGTTCATATGTTCTTCCAATAGTCCCACTGAGGCGTTGGTCTTTTTCCTATTGATTTGTAAAAACTCCTTACATATTAACAATATTAATCGCTTTCGCATATGTCATTTTCCTAAGTATGTTACTTTGGTTTTTAACTTTGTCTATGATTCTTTAATGCACAAAAAGTTTTTAAACTTTGAATTAAATGTATCATTCTTTTCCTTTATAGTGTCTGTGTTTGGTATTGTATTTGGAATATCCTCTCATTGCAAAACTATATAAATATTTACCAGTGCTTTCTTCTAGTGTGACGTTAAACTCTTCGATCCTATATATACATACAAAATGTGGGCAATCTCCTTGCAGGACATTAGGTCCTGTTGAAAACATCCATGGACACATTTAGTCTATATAGTTCATATAAATCTCACTCTGACTCATCTCCCTAACCCCACATACCATTCCTAGCCAGGCTACCAAGGCAAGAAGGATTATTATTGGCAATATAGCCACAACACAATTATTGGACCGATAAAAATACAATAGTATTTTTTATGTATTAATCCTGTAAACCAAAAGTAGAAATAAACATTATGAGCTATTTAAACCCAGAGTTGTCTTTTAAGCATGAACATTTTGAATAGGACCAAATGTCCATTACTTGCTCATCGGGGAAATTTAATTAATAATTCATTTTAATTTATACAAATAATATGCAGATGTTATGCAAATGTCCCTGAGTGTTGACAGTCACAAAGCAGGCCTGGGGCGTGTTTGCCTGCACCCTGCCCCTCCACTTTCATCAAGCCCACAAGGCTTCTTGGCCAGCCTTGGCAGCACGTAGCTGGGCTCCAGCCATGCAGAAGCACCAATTATCCTTGGCAGCAAGACCCAGGCTTGTGACTGGCCAAAGGAGGTCTGAGGGTCATTTCAGTGTGAATATCTCAAACTATTTTTTCTTCAGGCAGGCTGAGAATGAGGGTAGAGATGAGTCTAAGTTTTGGAGAAATCTTCGTGCCTTTTCACTTCCCTTCCTGGCTCATGCCCAAACACGTCCAGGGCTTTCCGTGCAAACTGCAGGGAAGTGAGGAGCTGCCCCTAACGAGAGAAGCAAGGAGCCCAGGCTGCAAGTCGGCAAGGCCTCAGCTTTATCTTAGAAGCGGGAAGGCCTAGCTGCAAGGAAGGTTGAAATCTGAGCGAGTCTCTGTAATGGAAAAAGCCCACACCTGTAAGGTTTCCCACACCTTAGGAGACAAGGAGAGCCCAGCCTGCCTCATCAGCCACATCACAACCACCTCCCCACCCCTCTGGCAATGCCACCGGCCCAATGATATCCATGAGTTTCACAGCCCTGGTTTCTAAAAATCGATTCAAAAAATCAGATGGTCCCTGGGTAATACCAGCTTAATGGGCATGGATTTTAGTTCAGAGTGATTAAATGTTTTAGAACTAGACAGAGGAGGTAGTGGCACAGTATGGTAAAGGTACTAAATGCCACTGAATTTTTTCACTTTAAAATGGTTAATTTTATGTCATATAAATTTTACCTCAATTTAAAAAAATAAGGTGGCTTGATACAGTGGATGAATAGAAAATTAACACCCAAGTTACCTCGACATAGAACAGAAATATTCAGATAGAAAAGGAAACAGGAAGGAAAGTCCACCTTAAATAACAACCAAAATTATGAAATATCTAGAATTAAACTTATCAGGAAAAGTATGAGATCTGTGCATTTAAAATTATCGCACTTAATTTAAGGACAGCGCAGAAATAATTTGAAGATACATAGAAATATTTGCCATAATCCTAGAGAGGATTTCTGAATATTATGTAAATGGTAAATACACCCACGGTGTTTTATAAATTAAATGCAATCTTAATCAAAATCCCAAATTTTTTTCTAGAACTTGACAGTTTTACTATATAATTTTTATTTAAAACATAAAAAATAGAAAGTATAATCTCTATAATTTTTCCGTAATCCTAAACAGCACACATAACTTCTTTCATCAGTCTTACTGTATCGTCTCACGTACGTACGTATACATTTGGGAAAAGCTATAAAACACAGCAGTGGAGATTTCTGGCTCTGTAGTCAGGATTGATCCCAACTCTGCTGCTTAAGGTTGTGTGTATGACCTTAGATTACTTAACCTCCCTGAACCTCAATTATCTCTTTTGCAAAATGGGAAGGATATTAATACATATCTCATAGATATGAGGATTAAATGAAATTCTTATGTCTGAGTACTTAGCCTACTATATCAGGCATGATGGATCTCAGTCTGTACACACAGCCCTATTTACTCTCCCACCCGCCAAACCCCCTGCAGTTCCTAGGTGTAGGGCAATCCCATAAGAGGTGTTTTGCTGCCATCTGGTGGCAGAATTGGTAAGGGCAGCTGAGATTTTGTCCATTGGTTTGATTCTGCTGGTAAACTCAGAATGTGCTCTACCACACGCAAAGCAACCATTTTTTCTTTTATTGGGATAAAATTGACATGTAACATTGTGTAAGTTTAAGGTGTATAACATGTTGATTTGATATATTTATATATTGCGATATGATTGCCATTGTAGCAATCACTTAATTAACAGCACTCCAGGAGCTTCAGGGAATGTAAACATGGACCAGCCTGCACTCTTTCCCAGAATCAGATGAAGACATTTGGGTTCCTGGGAAGCTGATGATAGCTTGGGGTCCCTTCAAACCTGTTTTAACATATGTTTATCTTGAGTAGGGATTCTCTATTTAATTAAAACAGAAACTATATACTTCGTTATGTTCATTTGAAAGGAATTTTCTACATATACTCAAATAAAGCTTTAACCATTCACACTAGGTCAAGGAAACAGACTGTTTGCCAGCATGTGAGATTTAAAACAAATGTCCAAAAGTTCTTAAAATTTTTTTTGTTGATTTTTGTCCCCAAAATGTTTCCAACTTTCTTATATATCTTCCCTCTTCTGTTTTCGTTTGCAATTTTCCTAATTGGGCAACTTTTTGAGAGGCAAATTTAAGGCTTTAAAATGCAGATAAGACTTTACTCCTTATTGATAACACTATGCCATGATAAAACAGACTGCATTTCCAGGGAACAAAAATACTTAATAGATCCAGTTTGGTGCTGTCAAGAACTGTTTTTTATTACTGATCTAGAATACGAAATCAATGAAAGTGGGACCACTTTACCTTTCCCCAGATATGAACAGAGTTGCATTTAGAAATATGAGTTAACTGACACTACATTTCCAATTCATCCCAGTGATTTTTCTAGTGTTTATATGTATTATGAAATAATTTTCTACATCTAAATAATGCATATATATATTTGTATATACATTTATATATATATCTTACAAAGAGTATATCTTATAAAGATATAAGGTATATATATATCTTATAAAGATATACTCTTTATATATCTTATAAAGATATATATATATATATATATATCTCTTATAAAGAGTAAGACATATATACATAAGCACGCATTGCCCAAATCAAGAAAGAGAATCTTGACGGTGTCTTTTAAGGTGCTGGCTGCATACTGTATCTTGCCTCTACCAAGGAAAATCCAATCCAATAATGCTTTTGCATTTCATGTTGGTCAGAGCGCCTAGCTGAAATCCACAGAAATCAGCTCTGATGGTCTTAAACAAAAAGAGAGGTTGTTGAAAGAGGAGGGGAGTTCTCACAGAATTCAAAGGAAGCTGAAGGGTCAGAAGAGACTTAAAAGGGCAGGAATCAGCAGGGTAAAGGGAGTTACGGGAGCCTCTCCATTCCCTTGGCTTTGGTGTAACTCTCCTGGCCCAGCCCCCGCCCCTCATTCCTTCTCGCCTGAGGAGGGATGTACAGTAACTGATCTGAAGGGTGAACTTGGGATAAGGAGCCAAGGAGTCTGCATTCGAATCTGAACCTCCAGTCTGTGAGGTTTTCGAGAAGTTTGACACCACCCTCTCCTGGGTTTCTGCTGCCTCACTCATTCTGTCTCCTTTGCTTGATCTTCCTCCTCTTCCCAGCTCAAAACGCTGGGAAACCTCAGAGCTCTGACCTTAATTACCTTCTCTGTATCTCTGTTCATCTCCTAGAGTACGAGCACCACAAATGCCATCCATACATTGAGGACTTCAAACACGTATCGCGACTTTTCCTCTAAATTCCAACTCCGTATTTAATTCTTCCGATGACAGGGAGACCTCTCACTCGAACTTTCCTAAATTTATTCGTGAATTTCCCCTCCCAGAACCTGTTCCTTCCTCAGTGTCCTTCATCGCTGTAAGTGGCACCATGAATAAACCAATTGCTCAACCCTCCCTTCTTACCTCTTAGGCTCCCGACCGCTCTACTTTCAGAATCAATGCAGAATCCAGCCATGCTCACACTCTATGTCACCCCTGTCCAATAGAAATGCCACAAATGCAAGCACGAATGCAATTTTAGATTTTCCAGAAGCCAGATTTTAAAGTAAAATGAAGCAGGTCAGATTAATTTTAATCATAAACTTTATTAACCCAACATAGTCCACATATTATCATTTTAACGTGATCAATATTTTTAAAAGTTATCGATGTGATATTTCATTTTCTTACCTTTGTAGTAAGTCTTAAAAATAGAGTGTGTATTTCACCCTTGTGGCATCTCCAATTCACACTAGCCGCATTTCAAAGGCTCACAACCAACATGTGGGTAGTGGCCCCATATTGGACAGCCCAAAGAGAGTCTAAGAAACCTTCGTCTCTAGCCTGGATTATTGCAATAGTCTCCTGCTTCCATACTTGCTCTGCTGAAGGTATTTTCCACAAAGCAGGCAGATCTGACAGAGTCTGATCGTGTCGCCTCCTTTGTGAAACCCTCGGTGGTTTCCTAACACTCTGAGAACAAAATGAAGGATCCTTTCCATGTCTGACAAGCACCAGCATGGTTTAGCTCTGGTTCCCTCTTTCCTCATCATCGACTTCTGGCTCCCTCCCTTGGCTGCTTCACTACCTGAGCCTCCTTGCTGCCCTCCAAGTCCCCCAAACGAGCCCCCAGCCCAGACCCTCTCCACTTGCTATTCCCTCTACCTAGAACACTCTTCAGTTATGGTCTCTCTGTGCACCTCACTTTCCTTTATCCCAACCACAAAGCTCCTTCAAACCCAGCCAATCACATGCCCTTGGGGCCACAGGAGTCTCAGAGGAGGAATTCACCAGTGCAGGCTCCCTCTGCCCAGTTGTACCATGTCTCCACCTCCTGGGAATGGCAGGGGACTCAGGATCTCAGCTGATTCCCCCAGGCCCCAACTGGGATGTAGCACAGGTCCTCTTTGCCCTAAGAACTCCCCATTTCTTTGGTGACGGTGCCAATCTGGTGTCATGACGCTGAGTGGAGTAGAGGGGATAGGGAACAAGCCCTTTCTGAGGGGTTTCGTTTCTCCCTGGCTTCCTTTCTGATTCTCTTCCCTCCCCCTCCCAGACCTTCTGAAACTTTAGACCTTGGTCTTGAAAGCCATCAAGACTCTTCTCTGCTTTCAGTTTCAAATATAAAGCTAAACTAAGAATTGATCTACCATATGATCCAGCAATCCCTCTACTAGGTATTTACCCCAAAGACTTAAAAACCCATACCCAAAAAGATATTTGCACACTGATGTTCATAGCAGCATTAGTCGTGGTGGCCAGGACATGGAAGCAACTGGTGTCCTATGATAGATGATTGGATAAAGAAGCTGTGGTACATATATACAATGGAATATTACTCAGCCATAAGAAGAGATGAAATACTGCCATTTGCAACAACATGGATGGACCGCGAGATAATCATGCTAAGCGAAATAAGCCAGACTGAAAAAGTTGAAAATCACATGATATCACTTATAGGTGAGATATAAACCTAAAAGCAACAAATGAACAGGACAAACAAGCAGAGACTCATGGTCATGGACTATAGACTAGTGGTTACCAGAGCGCAGGGGGAGGGGGAGGGGAGAGGTAGACGGGGTAAAGGGGGTCAAATATGTAGTGACAGAAAGAAATCTAACTATGGGAGGGGAACACACAGTGTAAACATATATATGCCTTACTGTTAAAGTGTACAGCTGAAACTTATTGGATTTTGTTAACCAATATCACCATAAAAATAGATAGATAGATAGATAGACAGATAGATAGATAGATAGATAGATAGATAGATAGATAGATAGATAGATAGATAGATAGATGATAGATAGAGCTGAGTATCCATATGCTTCTTTTTCTCTACATTTTTAAAATCCTCTTCTAGAGACCTGAGAACTTACCAGCCTGACCAAAGAGGGGCACAGAGTGCAGGAGAGTGTGGATTTAGGCACGGGGACAGTTAATACTCAGCATTATCATCTTGCCACTTATTAAAAGGTATTCCTATTGAGATATTTCTATTGCAAGATAGCTCAATAGTAAAAATAAAAACCTAGTGCTAAAATGATCCATTATGTGACATGACGACACCAGGATGTGTTACTCATTCGTTTCTTGTGGCGCAGCCTATGTTCCTGAGGAGGTGACCGACCGTGTGCGGAAGGGAAAGCCCTGAGCCTTGGGAGCTTATAATCCAGAACCTCACAGCGTACTGCCTTAGTGTGCGCTTCTGTATGGTTTCCCACGGTACCCCTGCAGGTCTGCTGACCAAAGCACATTTATGACAAGTGCAAGTAAGCACCCAGGGAGGCAGGAGGGGCTGGGTTCAAGGCTGGCAGGTGGCCTCCATAAGGTTATTGCTCATCTAAGCTCACCTGCACATTTGCTTATCGCTGTGCTTATATGGTCCAAATCTCTTATACTTCTTTGACCAAATTCTAACCAGCATTTATGAAGCCCTAGGAGTGCCTCTACAGAATCCTGAGAGCTCTAGGAACCCAGGTGGAAATCACCAGACTAAAATATTAACCATGCTTATCTCTGGATGGCGAGATTTTTGTTTTCTTCTTCGTGCTTATCTTTATTTTCTGCCTACTCGAAAATGTCCCCATGTGATTTGTGTGATTTTGTTTCAGCCTTAAGGAAATCAATGTTATAAAGGACTCCTGACCCTGTGAGTGTCCCGCTTTCCGCCTGGGGCCTATAGTCTCCCATGCACTTTGCTCTCTCCAGGACACAGAATATTTGCTCACATTTGCAAGTGGGTAAATGTGCAAGCAGATAAGAAGTGCCTCAGGGGGTGAAGCTGACCTCCACTCCATCAGCCTCATCATTTTCCAGGCTGAATAGTGCAGGAACCACAGAGTGTGACAGTAAGCCCAGCCTGAGTAATTCCAGGAGGATATTGAAGAACTTCTTCAGTAAAAGTGGTAAGACACAGAGAGTTGTCTTCCCCAAACCCCAGTTCTTGCTTAAAATCATCAAGTCAGTGGATCATGGTCTGTGAAAAACCTAATGCCCTCCAGTCACCTGCACACAACTGCACACACCTGCATACACCTGCACTCACCCGCGCTGCCTCAGAGATGGGCCAAGTTCTCTATTATGAGTATTACCATGACCGCCCTAAAAACTCCGAGACCCCCAGCTATGCAGCATCAAATTCAGACATTTGCAGATATGTCTTGTGGAACAAGAGGAGTTCAGATGTACCCCACCTTCAGGTGAGGGAGGAGATGCTGGTTGTTCTTTCGACACCCCACCTTTTTAGCACATTTTGTATTAATTTTGGAATGGGATCAATCCTCTGAGAGTGTATAAAAGAGAGTGTGTGCTATCTTTGCTGATTTAGCAGCTTGATGTATTTCCCAACCACATTAGAATATTGAATAGGTACCATTTTGCTTTAATCTCAACAGATATATAACTAAGAGATGATGCTTACCTTGGGATTGTGTGAACCCCTTCTGTTCATCCCCGCTTCACTAACATATCCTCTCCCTCAACTAGTCTAACCCTAGACTCTCAGGTGTACGATAGTCTCCTTGTCTAGCTCCCCACTTTATACTTGAGTCCCATGAAAAAATGGTCATCTCTGATTGACTCTCTCCCACCCACGCAAGCCCCAAGGACAGGCACTTCCAAGGTACTTCATTCCTTTTTGAGACAATGAGAAGTTAGAGGTTTCCCTATGTGGGTCAAATATAGATTCACCTTCCCAACTCTACAATTCCCAAATCCAAATTGTTCTGAAATACGAAAGTTCGTTTGTAATTCCTCAAACCCTGTTCTGTACTGACTTGAGGCTATTTGTAGTCTTTACTCATCATATGAGTCACTGCAGAAAACTGATGTGTTTGATTATGGTACTGTCCCAGGCCCCAGCTGGGATGTTAGATAATATACTGTATATCACCTTACCAAATTCCGAAAAATTATAGAAAGTTTTGAATAAGAAGTTGTAAACCTGTGTCTGCTTCTCTAAATATATTTTGATCTATATCCCAATTTATTTTTTCCAGATGATCTGTAATTGATGGAGAAAAATGAATTAAAGTGTCCTACTATTTATTTTCTTGTCTGTGTTTTCCCTGTATCTCCTGTAACTTCAGCTTTATGAATATTGTGCTTTGTTATTTGGTACATAGGTTTTCATTCTTGTGAATGGCATCTGTGAGCATTATAAAGTGCATTTCTTCATCTTTGCCTTATGTGATATTAAGATTATGACCTCTGCTTTCTTGTCTTTGCATTTTCTTCATATACCTTTGTATATACTTTTATTTTCGACCTTTTGGACAATATTTTCTCTTCGATGGATCATCTACTTGATTACAGTCTAAAGGTAGGTTTATCACAGGGAAGAGTCTGAATATCTTTTTTCCTTTAATAGGTGGGTTAAGCCTATTTCAACATGTATTTATATGTTACATATGTTAGCCTTAGTTCTATCATATTAATAGTATATTATACTTTGTTTTGATCATTTTTAAAAAGATTTCACTATGTAGCCTGTTATCTTTGTTGCTATAATTCTTCTCAAATTTAAAAAAAGGTTTTCAATTTTGCTCTAGTTGTTACTTGTATGATAAAAACTTTTAAATGATATCTCTAGTTTTCTATTATTTAACAAATGTCTATTAGTTCCTTACTATGAACAATAAAAAAGTACATTTCCTCTTCTTCTCTTCTTCTCCTCTTGTACCCTACTTTATAGTCAATATCTTTCTCAGAGTTAATCTTTGTATTTTAAAAGTGCTTATTATATAACTTGATTTGTCAGCATTGAGGAATGTTTTTTTGACTCCTAGTTATTAGATGTAGCAATCAGTAAACTTTAATTCTCATCTTTCTACCTTCCTCTACCAATATTTGTTAATTGTTTATATATTGTCAGGACACATCATTTTTACATCTTTCTCAATCACTCTAACGTGTAGAATAAGGTGTAGCTTTTAGTCCACAATAAATGTATTCAAACCTTGTTGCCAATATTTTTTCCATAATTTCCCCAAGTATCTCCTAGTTGGCTAACTAACATCCATTGATAATTTCCTCAAGAAAGGTTCATAGAATCAACATTCTCTGAATTCTTTCATGTTTAAGACTATCTGTAGTCTTTATAGTTGGATGGTAACTAAGCTAGATGTAAAATACTTGGATAACACTTTTTTCCCTGAAATATCTTTTAAGTATTGCATCGCCATCATCTGGCATAAAATGTTACTGCAGAGAACTCTAAGGCCAGCCTGAGTTTTCTCCCCTATAGGTGACTTGATCGTTTTACTGGAGTGGTCATCTTTAAAGTCTAAGAACTTTACTAAGCTGTATCTCTAGGTTGACTCGTCTGAATTTTTTCAGATACGCAGTATAAATTAAAGTCTTTATTTCAGAATATCGTATTCGTATTTGATCTCTTCCATTGTTTTGGTTTTCTTCTATGGAGTCTCCAATTACGTACACATATTGAATCTTCTTCCCCTGTATTCTATTCTACCATTTTCTCTCTCCTCTTTAACTCTTTATTGTCATTCTATTTTATTTGCCTTTCTCACTTCTCTCTTCCATGTCCCTTAACTATGATTTTCATAATTGTCTATTATTTGTAGTCTTTCCACTTCATCTTTAGCTCTCTGATATTTTGTTTTTCCTGAGTTCTGCCAGCCTTGCTTCGTCTCCTATTATCTCACCATCTTTTTCCTGTGTTCTCTTTCTCTTCAACTTTTTATTTTGAAAAACTGCAAACTGACCAACATACTGGAAGAATAATACAATGAGTAGCAATATATTCTCAACATAGTTTCATCAACTGTTATCATTTGCCATATCTGTTTTGCTCTCTACACACACACACACACACACACACACACACACACACACACCCCACAAAAGTAAAGTAAATTGCAGACATCATGACACTTCATCCATTAAGACACTGGCCTGCACCTCCTAAAATGAGAATATTGTCCTACTTAACCACAATACTAATTTAATAATTCCATAATATCATCTAATATGTAGTCCATATTCAAATTTCCCATCACTCCCAAAAATGTTTTTAAATATGTTTTTAATCTAGTATCCAAACATGCATTGCATTTGGAAATGCCTTTTTATTCTTTTAATGTAGAATAGACCCCCAATTTTTCTCATGACTTTTACTTGTTTCAGATTAAATGCCAGTTTTTTGTTTGTTTGTTTGTTTGTTTTGTAAAATGTTCCATATTCTAGAATTGTGTGGTTAGTTCTTTATATTTCATTTGTTTTAATAACTCTTGTATTTCCTACTGGAAATGGGAAAGAAAGTGCCAGTCAGGTCTAAAGGTTTGATGAGATTCAGAGTACACATTTTTGACTATATTGTGTTTTTCATGTTGCACTCCATCAAGAGGCACATGAGTTCAAGCGTCTCACTATTAGTAGTTCCAAGTTTAATCACTTGGTTAAAGTGGGTAATTGCCAGGTTTTGCCGATATAAAGGTACATACCTTCCCTCTGTAATTCTAATTAATCTGTATGGTGAATGGTGATACTTCATCACCACATGAATATCCCATTCCTCAAGTACTTTTTAGCATCTGTTGATGATCTTTACCTGAATAAACTATTACATTAGAGGTCCCAAAATGGTGATTTAAAAAAAAATTTATTTGTGTTCTTATATATCTATTTTGTGGTCCTCCTTCACAGAAGCAATTATTCATTTTTTTTAAATTCAGTGACACAATGTTTGGACAGTTTCATCTGCTCTGTGGCAACGTTTTCCTGGTGACTATTCTGCAACTGTTGAAAACTT
>NW_011888796.1:373067-378326 GCF_000151845.1 Pteropus vampyrus
TTTCATGTTGCACTCCATCAAGAGGCACATGAGTTCAAGCGTCTCACTATTAGTAGTTCCAAGTTTAATCACTTGGTTAAAGTGGGTAATTGCCAGGTTTTGCCGATATAAAGGTACATACCTTCCCTCTGTAATTCTAATTAATCTGTATGGTGAATGGTGATACTTCATCACCACGTGAATATCCCATTCCTCAAGTACTTTTTAGCATCTGTTGATGATCTTTACCTGAATAAACTATTACATTAGAGGTCCCAAAATGGTGATTTAAAAAAAAATTTATTTGTGTTCTTATATATCTATTTTGTGGTCCTCCTTCACAGAAGCAATTATTCATTTTTTTTAAATTCAGTGACACAATGTTTGGACAGTTTCATCTGCTCTGTGGCAACGTTTTCCTGGTGACTATTCTGCAACTGTTGAAAACTTCTGCTACTCTTTTATTCTTTTACTTTACAGTGGATTTAATTTGATACTGTGTATTACTCATTATTGAATAGGTGGTTATTTGCATGAGGCTCCTGCAGAGGGGGACAGAGTAGTCTTCCAGACTTCCAGGCTTCCATCAGCCAGACATAGGCTGCTTCCTGTAACTACTGCTCATCCATGTGATTATCTGTGTAGCCCTATGTGGAGGATCCTATCGCCCAACCTTTATCTATGCAGAATTCCAGAGGCCCTCAGGGCCATTGTTGGAGAGTGTTCATTTTTAGGTGTTTCTACATACCAAGCTGAAAGCTGTCCCCACTCTCACCCTACAGTGCTTCACCCCTGGTCCCTATCTTGCCCTCTGGAGTCCCACACACAAAAAAAAACTTAATCTCCTGTTTCGGCAAATATGAAACTATGACACTGCACTCAGGCTTGGTGGGTTCCAAGCCAGCCAAGAAGCAAGTGTGTTTCTGAAGACCACTCCCTTGCCCTACCTCTAAAGGTATTACCTTGCCACTGGGATGGGAGGAAGGAGGCTCAGTGCCTGGTGCCTAGTCATTGTTCAATCATAAAGACCTAGCTGAGAAGGTCGCATGTGAGCAAAGACTTGAGGGAGGTGAGTGAGCTATGAAGCTACACCTCTGCTTCAGGCATGCCTATCTCTGCCTTTCTCTTTCCAATGCTGCTGCATTGCCCAGAGCTCAGCTTCCAGCCTGAGACACACAGCCATAAAACAAAAGTAGAGCTGCCAGAAAATCGGTGAGGGGAAAAGCCTGTGCATCTTCCTTCTTCCTCAGCAAGTTTTCCAAGCTACAGGGGCTCCCCCAGGCTGCTGGCCAGGGAGTCTGGACACAAACCTCCACAGCCAGGGTGCCCTCAGAGGTGCCCTTTGGAGAAAGACACCCCAAACTTCCTAAGAGCCCCATCCTCGCAGGCTTTTCTCTCTAGAAGTAAGCGTGTTCCTCTCCGGGGACCCACACATCCTAGCTTGGGGATAGGACAAGAGTTTCCCTAGTACAGGCGAGAAAGACACAGGAAGAACCATGGACACATTCCCTCCTGAAGGCTAATGACATACCTGCCCTGTCCCACAACCCCTTGGGATATGCTACCTATATCCAGGAAGGAAAGTCAACACTTGATTCTTTTCATTCTTGAGGGCTTGGGGGCAGATGGAGGTGACCCACTAGGCATAGGGAGGGTATCCTCTTAAGGCATCAAAGACTGAGCAGAGGATGAGAAGGGTTGGAGGACCTGTGCTGGGCCCAGGAAAAGATTGTCTGTGGGAGCGCTCAGTGCGAGGCAAAGGAGAAAAACAAGTTATCTTGTCCTAAGCAGCAAAGCGGTAAAGGAGAGTGAGTGGCACCCAGAAAGGTTAAGAAATTCAGGAGAGTCAGGGCAGGCCAGGCCATACAGGCTCTGGTTCCTCTCCAGTTTGGGGCCATAGTCAGTTGCACAATCCTTCTATTTGCATTCTGGTCTGGACCATCCGACAGAGTAGGACATTTCAGGCCTGCTCCAGTTCCATTTGTCTTGAAACTCTGCACTGGAAGGTTACTGAAGAAATTGCCCAACAGGAACTGAACAGGGGAGGGAATCGGCAGGCAAGCCAGGGGTGTGCTGGGACTCTCGACTTCTGCTGCCACACAGGAAGACGGAGGCCCACAACGTGTCAGCCCCACTCAACTTCGCCCTGCCACCCAACTTTGGCAAGCGCCCCACCGACCTGGCAGTGAGCATCATCCAGGTGTTCATGCTGCTCATCATGATGCTGTCACTGGGCTGCACCATGGAGTTCAGCAAGATCAAGGCTCACTTCTGGAAGCCGAGGGGGCTGGCCATTGCTCTGATGGCACGGTATGGCATAATGCCCCTCACTGCCTTCGTACTGGGTAAGGTCTTCTGGCTGAACAACATTGAGGCGCTGGCAATCCTGATCTGCGGCTCTTCGCCTGGGGGGAACCTGTCCAACCTCTTAAGTCTGGCCATAAAGGGGGACATGAACCTCAGGAAGGATTGGGGGTGAGGAGGGAGAAGCCTGGGGATGGGGGCCACATTGGAGTGTCACAATCAAGGGGAAGGGCTGGGCTAAAGCCAGGAGAAGGAATGAGGCGGGGGCTGGGTGGATACGAGGGCAGAGAGTGGTAGGCATTTATTGTCAAAAGCATATGCTGGGCAGGGGGCAGGAGCTTGGTTATGTCTTGGCTTAAGCACCAAGCCAAAGGGGTCAAGCTGGTCCAGGGGCATCCTGAGGACCCCCCTACTCCCAGAGGCAGCTCAAGCAGGCATAAAGATTGTCTTGAAGGAGTGCTGATTTAAACCAAAGGGGCCTCTAGAGAACTTTATCTGCCTACAATGGTGAGCAAGTTGTTGGCTTTGAGGCCAAAGATCTGAAACAGGGTGCAGATTGGTTTCAGACATCTCTGTGGAGAACAAAGTGGCTTGGAACCAAATGAGCACCTCTAATTCCTGTTGAGCAAGCAAGAATTTCCAAAGTTCCTTTCAACTGTCCAGGCAGATGGGACATGTTCTCTTAACTTTCCCTATCCTCCCTTCAGATGCAAGAACACTTCCATCCAAAGACACAACCAGGTAGCACTGGGTAGGTTATTCTGGGCCTCACTTCAGTTATACTAGGGTGCAGTGGGGTGGGTGGGGGGACCAGCAGCATCCCTTGTGCTAGCTGAGGGGACTCATTGGCAGAAGCTCCTGCCTTTAAGCCTTAGTCTCAAGCTCAGTGTCCACTGGTTGGGTCCTCTGTGGAGATGCTTTTCTATTCCAGGTAGGGCAGTGGATTCAGACAGTCTGTGTCTGTCAGCACCCTGCCCCAGGCAAACCTCCCATGAACATTAAGCCATGCCTCAGACCCCACTGGCACAGCTTCATCAACCATCATATGCTGCCAGACTTTATATTCCAAATTTGAGTTCCTCTCGGACAACTTGTTGCATGTATTATAATTACTACTGATAATGATACTGATCATAAAAAGCAGCCAGGCACTGCGTTAAGCACTTTACATGACATCCCGATACAGAGGGGGTGCTGTGTAAGAGCCTGTTTTAGAGATGGGGGACTCCAAAGTCTATGCTTTCACTCCAGTATCTTCAGGGTCAGGCACTTACATAAGTGAACAGAATGGCCGGAGGCTGACTTCCAGCCTCGGAATCGTGGACCGCCTCTTAAACCGGGCAAAGATACCATACATCTCCGCCATGGGTGTTCTCTAGCAGCAGGACCCGCCACTGCCACAGCTTCCTGCTTTTCGAGAGAAGGTAAAAGCTCCTTTTTAAATGAAATCTCCAAATTCTTAAATATTAGCAACTCATTCAAAAATTTTTAAATCACCATGCAAGCCAAACAATACATGTCCGAGGGCCAGATGTTATGCAGAGGCTACCAGTCTGAGATTCTCTTCAAGCGCAACACTGTCCTGTTTCCCATTTAGGAATCTTAAGATACGGATTCCACTTTATACAGGTGAAAGCTGAAATCCAGAGACTTGCCAGAGGTTTCCCAGAATTTATGAGAAAGTTGTGTCTGGAACCAGTCCTGGGCTCTCTCTTACCAGTGACTCTACGGCTGGAGTGAGTCTGGGACAGCTGGCCATCACAGGCAGGCAGGCCTATCCCGGAGGCTGGGCCAGCAGGTGGACCCCTCAAGGCAGTCAGGCACGGCAGCTCCTTCCTCAAGATAGCCTCTTAGACAAGCTCCAAAAACTGCAGGTTACTCACAGGCAAGAGAAAACGTCTTCAAAGTTGAAGCGAGCTTGGCCCATCAGGGACAGAGAATGCCAGAGGGAACTGGACTCCTTCGACCACATGTGGGTTTGTTTTTCTCTTTTTAATTTCTGGAGTAAATGCTTAACTCGTTAATTTTTTGTCTTTCTTCTTTTCCTATATAAACATCATTTCATTATAACATTGATGAGATGCTGTAGGAACTTAGCTCTTGTTTATATCAATTAGCCTATGGTAAAATTGGTTTCGTATATACCTCGTTTTGCTTAAAGTCATAGAACCTATCAACAAGATTAAGTGAAGACTTACTTTACTTTGCATTCTTTGTTTCCGGTCCCTGGAAACCTCCTTTACTTTCTTACAAGCTCAAGTGTGTGCTTAAGTATTTTAGGTGTTCATAGGGAGGGTTTTCCCATTATTCAGTCCATAATATTGAGGGTCTGCTCTCACCTATGACAGCTTTTATCCCTTGTAATGCCTCTTCCGATTGCTCTTCTTGATGGCTATACTCTGGACCCTTTGGACAGGGCTGTACTTGATGTTCATTTAAGCCATATTTCACCTCTCTGGAAACAATGAAGTATAGATAGAGGATAGCACTGTGGAGAGGAGAGATACACACTTAACTGTGATTTTCCTGAGGTTTGCCAAGCTTTCACCCCCAATCTTCCCGCTAGAATAGAAGCCAGAGCTCTTTGTTGTAAGGTCAATTTCCACAATCCAAGACTAATCTATATCAGCTTCATTCTCTCAACGGTCTTCCTGGGAGGCCTCTCTGTACAAGGTCCTGGGAGATCTCTCTATACAAGGTCCTGGGAGGAACATATATTAGATTCCAAATGGAAATGGTAATAGGACCATTAGGATACAAATTAGAGCTGGGAGGATATTATTCAGGATCTGACACTCACAATTTATCTTAAATAATCTAAGGATAAACCAGAAAGTAGAGAACATGGGAATATTGGTGTTGGGGACTAGAATAGTAACCCAGTAACCAAGATACAAAGCAGATCTGATGACCAGGTAATTTGGTCACTTACTCATCAATGAGGAACTATTGCTGCCTTCTCTATCGCTCTACCAT
>NW_011888796.1:379521-383894 GCF_000151845.1 Pteropus vampyrus
GTATATACAATCAAGCACTGGCAGAATGCAAGGGAGTGAGGTTAGTGAGGGCCAGGTGGTCAAGGGATTTGCTCTGGGACTTGGTGTGCCTTGTACATGTGGTGGTGTAGAAGCCAGGCTGCTATGCTTCCAGGTACCTCCTCCATATGTGTAAGAGCTGGATGCTGGTTAAGGACGCCTACTGTCATGATCCTCGGTTTACCCTGAAAGACAGGGATGGGAGGTGACTTGTGCAGACACTAGTTCCAAGATTGGATCAGTAACACTGTGGACCTCGCTGCCTCCCAGGGAGCGCATTTTGGTTTTACATTTATCCCTCCAGCTTAAGTTCTCAGAGCACTGCATATACCCTTTTTTTGGACATCTGTACACTGTGTCTGAGGAATGGGTTTTGAGCCTGTCAACAGAAGCACTAGAGGCAGAAGCTAAGGGAGCTGTGAGGAGACCTGTCGGAATCTCTGTGATGAAGTAGAAACTTCTGGGAACCTGAATGGCTTCTGTCTCAACCTGGTCGAACTTCCTATGTCATCGTGGTAGGACCTGTGGGAATCCTTAGGTTGTTTCCATGTCTGTTGTCTCCATAGCCACTGGCTCTGGTCTCTGCAGTGGGCTGGGTCAGCGGGAGCAGGTGAACTCGAGGAAGGCTTCCTAGAGGGGACGGTCTTAAACCAGACCATGAAGAAAGGATAGGATTTAGGTAAGCCTGAGGAGAAGTCTAGAGGAGTTCAGAAGGGGACCAAGGGCAAACCTGGCTGGCTAGACGAGAAGCCAGAGGGGAGGAGGTGATGGTGTACACTCCCAGCACTTCAGGAGTGGGTTAGGAGACTGGAGCCAGACTTCAGAGTGCTGTGGTCACAGATAGGGTATCATGGCACTGCCTTTCCTTTGGAAGAATCATGAAACCTTGAAGGGCAACTACTGTCCCTCTGCCAACTTCTGTGACCTTAGAGCTCAGTCCCTGTCAGTCTCCACTGGCTCACTGTTCATCACTGGTTCGCAGGAAAAACACTACCTCCTAACATTCTGAGGGCCCATTTCCATCCTGCCCCTGGATCTATGCCCTTGGGTCAGTCTAGAGCATGCTACTTGGAAGTCAAGGTGTGGCAGCAGCTTGGGGTCTCAAAGCAGCTGTGAGTCAGGTTTTCAGGATCACTTTATTTTCACACTACCATTGTTAAGGGCAGTTTTTCCCTTGTCTGGGCCAGTCCTAATACTGTGGCAACAGCTTTCCCTCCCATGTGTTGGAAGACATGGACGTCATTCTTCCTCCTGTCCATGGCTTATCACCCCACACTGCTCTGGATGGCATTTTCCATTCTCTCCACCCTTGCCTCTCAGAGATCTCCTTTTATTGATCATGTTCCCTACCTCTGCAGCCTTCCCCATCTTACTTTCACTTCTAGAACAACTCTGTATTAGTTTTCCACAATCAGCATTGATACAGGTTCACATATCTCCTGTCTTTAAAAACAAAACAATCCCTCAGCTCCCACTCCAGCCAACCTCTCTTTCCTCCCTGCTTCCTAGCCATGCTTTGGAAAACACCCCTCCCCCCACACACTTCCTCCACGCACTTTCCACTTCCGCCACACAACCAACAGGCTGCTCTCACAAGTGACCAGGCCCATAACAATTATTCTCAGTTACGTGAACCCCTCTCTGCTCTTCTCCTTGGTCTCCCATCCAGTAAGCATCTTGATGACCACTTGCTCTACTTTCTTCACTAAGTCCAATGGACATTTTTTCAAGTCTTCCTTGACCATTTAGCAGCTTTTGGTATGGTTGACCACTGCCTCCTTCTCAGAAGCCTTCTCCCTCAGCTTCTGTGGCTAAGCACTCCTGCTTTACCTACTTCTCTGGGTGCTTCTTTTTTGGACTCCCTTGGGACTTCCTCTGGTAAGTTACTTCTCTACACTCAGCTCAAGCTTTCTGCTTTTCCTTTCAAACTTCCCTAAGCCCAGGATCTCCCCCACTGCGAGATCTAGTTCATCTCAACAAACATCTACGAGCTGAGATAAATTCCAGAACAGCATCTTCAGGCTTCAACTTCTCTCCCGACTCCAGAATCCATTTAACTAACAAATCTTTCTACATGAATATGCCTCAGGCATTTAAAACTCATTATGTCTTAAATTAAAATCATCTCCTCCCCAAGCCTGTTTCCCCCTTCTCCCCACCCTGCAATTACCTCAATGAATGGCATTCATTGTGCCCAACTGCCTGAGCCAGAAACTGGAAATTATTTTCAACATCCCCTCTCCCTCCCCAGTCACACAATTTGGTGATCATCAATCCTACCTGCTTTTGCTTGAATCCATCCATTCGTCCCCATCCTGTGTCCACTGTCGTCATTCAGGGCACTATCATCTCCACTAGATAACTGAAATAGCCTTTTAACCTGGCTCCCTGATCCAGTTTGAACGTGAGGATGGAAAGCATAAACTCTATCGTGCCACTCTACTCCTTAAAGCCCTTCATTGGTTCTTTTTTGTTCCCCAGGATAAAGTTTAAACTCCTTAATACGACTCCTCAGTCCTTCTTTGATTTGGTCTCAACTGACCTTTTCAATCTCAGCTCTTTTCTTTACACATGCCCTTCCCTCCAACTAAACACTCCCCTCTCCAAGTCCCACCTCACTCACTCACTACCTTTCACTGGACTCACACCTACTCACCCTTCACGGCTCAACACAAATAGTACCTCCTCTAGGAAGCTCTCCTAACCCCACAAGCCTGGGTAGAATGCTGGTCCTATTTACTCCCAAAGCACACACCACCAGTCCCTTGTAGCAGTGATCATGCTGTATTATATATACCTGTTTATTTTCTCCACTCACCTCGATCTCCTCAAGCAGCAAGATCCTAAGACTGTCTTAACACTGAATCCCCAGCACATATCAGTTCCCCCATAGCCAAAGCCTGAGAATAAATAAAGGAATAAAGGCCAAATTCTGTCTTTCCCACACATTAGAATACAGAAAAAAAAACAGAAACGTGTTTGTGTTCATTTATCCAAGATAGTTTATAGGGGTATAGGAATAAAGAAAAAAAATTACAGAATATAAAAATTAAAGTGACCCCTGATATGATTTAATGCAACTCTGCCCTCCCTTTTATAGATGAGAAAACCAAAATCCAGAACTCCAAGTACAATTGATATAAGAACATATGCCTCTTTTTACCTCAGAATAACTGTCATTAAAAGTGTTCTCTGAGGATGCAGAATCTCAGATCTTAAAGTTGGACAGGACTTTAAGATGAAGTTCAGTCTCCTGCCTTATTCTCATTTTATAGGTTGAATAACTAAGGCCCAGGGAAGTTACCTGGCAGAGCAAGGATTATCAACCAGCTTCCTGTTCCATTTATGTTGCACATCCACTGCTCAACTCCACAGCAAAAATCAAGTCAAACTGACCCCAAAGAATATTAAAGGGGCTAACATACACCTGGGCTGAAAAGATGGAGACCAGTAACAAAGAACCACATAAAAAGTGATCTACAAAACACAGATGTTCATTGGACCCAATCTGCCATGGCTAAACCTCCAAGGTTTACCAACCAGAGGCCAACGGCTCCATTTATCAAATACTCCCAAGCAGGAGTAACTCCCGCGAGGACGCACAAACATGTGGTCCCGATTCAGAGGCTGATGTTTCTTTGATTTTGTGGCTCTTTGAGGGCTACGTTCATCCTTCATCTCCCTGTTCCCTAAAACATAGTAAGTTACTAGCTGAAAAACAAGCCAACAATCAACCCAGCCTCTTTGCACACTTAACCCTCCCTCCTAGAGATTCTCAAATCAAAATTATCCAACTTCTGAAAACTGGCTCCGGTAGAAGGTACCTGCTCAAATTCTGCTCGACCAGTCGCGTCCTCTAGTGGGAGGTCACATTTAGATATGCCAAGAAATTAGGAAGGCAGTGTGGGGTAGTGGTTAAGAGCCTGACCTCTGGAGCTAGATACACCAAGAAACGATTTCAGGGATGCCCTATTTGGAAAGGCAATTCAAGTAACACTTTACCTAGCTCATGCAAGGGTTTGTTCAAGGCTATGTGGTTAAAAGGTTGATGAGAACCTGAGCTTGACATGACCCAGCAGCCACTTGGACCATAAGCCACCCAGCACTTTAACGAGGGTGCTGCTGTCACTGTCTTGACTCCAATGCTTTCCCCACACATGCTGCTGATGAACCAACCCGATTCTCCCTTGCCACAAAGCTGCCAACTTGTAGTTTCTGCTGCTCCCAGGCATGTCTTTTAACACTTCCCTCTACTCCTGCTACCCTCTAATTCTGCAAACTCCCACCATAAGAGGACCTGACTAGTTGGGTCGTTCGTCAACATGCATAGGTCACCTTTGTGTGAAGAGTTTGGG
>NW_011888796.1:383944-389799 GCF_000151845.1 Pteropus vampyrus
AGGATTATCAACCAGCTTCCTGTTCCATTTATGTTGCACATCCACTGCTCAACTCCACAGCAAAAATCAAGTCAAACTGACCCCAAAGAATATTAAAGGGGCTAACATACACCTGGGCTGAAAAGATGGAGACCAGTAACAAAGAACCACATAAAAAGTGATCTACAAAACACAGATGTTCATTGGACCCAATCTGCCATGGCTAAACCTCCAAGGTTTACCAACCAGAGGCCAACGGCTCCATTTATCAAATACTCCCAAGCAGGAGTAACTCCCGCGAGGACGCACAAACATGTGGTCCCGATTCAGAGGCTGATGTTTCTTTGATTTTGTGGCTCTTTGAGGGCTACGTTCATCCTTCATCTCCCTGTTCCCTAAAACATAGTAAGTTACTAGCTGAAAAACAAGCCAACAATCAACCCAGCCTCTTTGCACACTTAACCCTCCCTCCTAGAGATTCTCAAATCAAAATTATCCAACTTCTGAAAACTGGCTCCGGTAGAAGGTACCTGCTCAAATTCTGCTCGACCAGTCGCGTCCTCTAGTGGGAGGTCACATTTAGATATGCCAAGAAATTAGGAAGGCAGTGTGGGGTAGTGGTTAAGAGCCTGACCTCTGGAGCTAGATACACCAAGAAACGATTTCAGGGATGCCCTATTTGGAAAGGCAATTCAAGTAACACTTTACCTAGCTCATGCAAGGGTTTGTTCAAGGCTATGTGGTTAAAAGGTTGATGAGAACCTGAGCTTGACATGACCCAGCAGCCACTTGGACCATAAGCCACCCAGCACTTTAACGAGGGTGCTGCTGTCAGTCTTGACTCCAATGCTTTCCCCACACATGCTGCTGATGAACCAACCCGATTCTCCCTTGCCACAAAGCTGCCAACTTGTAGTTTCTGCTGCTCCCAGGCATGTCTTTTAACACTTCCCTCTACTCCTGCTACCCTCTAATTCTGCAAACTCCCACCATAAGAGGACCTGACTAGTTGGGTCGTTCGTCAACATGCATAGGTCACCTTTGTGTGAAGAGTTTGGGCCAGGTCATCTCCTGAGTCAAGCTAACGGACTGGCTATCCATGGAAAGCTCATCACAGCTTCAATCAGGTAACGACAGGAAAGTCTGGTGGTGTGAAACATGGTCACCTATGGAGCAGCAGCTACCACCTATCGCCTCTTGTCTCAACAAGGGGTTGTGGACATGAGATTTTCACAACCAGCGGGACTGTGATAGGAAACTCTGGGATGTTAATTTCCTCTCCTTTATTTGTAATAGGAGCTACGATTTAGTGAGTAGTTCTTATATGCCAAGCCCTGTGCTGTTACCCTCACACTCAGTTAAGTGACTTACCAAAGTTTACACATCTTAAGACCAGCTAAGCCAGTTTTCACACCAGGGTCACACCAATGTCTGTGCTTATAAACACTCTACAGCCCCCCAAAAGCAGGAGAATGAAATGAGGAAATGAGAGTATATGCCCAGAGAAAGAGGGCTTCTGGATTCATGGCAATTCCTGTAGCCCAATGCCTCCTACATTACCCATTATACTCTTTTGATGGGGTCAAAAACGATTTGGTCATTAGGTAGAAGACAAATCCAAAAGGCAAGAGTCCAAAGGAGAAATCAGTTCAAAATGCAAACTGAGCAGCTCATCAGTTAAGTTCTTCAATAAAACTTGAAGCATGTGGTTACTGATGAGATTTGTGAAATTCCTTCCTATTCTGGGATAGGACCGCTAGTTGGTAGTTTTATATGACATTGGTTGGAACATAAGTTGAAAACATAGAATGCAGAACTGTGCAGCTGAAATTTGAGCAAATATTAAAATGTTACTAGACCACAATGAATGTAATTAGTGCCACTGACTTATACACTATAAAATGGTTAAAATGGCAACTTTTTGTTATATTTTACAATTTTTGAAAATGGTACTAATATAAAATGTTACACATGTGAATGAACTGGAAAACTGAACACAAGACATATAATCTTGAAATAATATGGTAAGCTCAAAAAGAGTATGCTATATTTACCTTTACTCAAAAGATGAGACACAAAGCCTTAAATTTGTGCATATATTTTCACTTTGGAGTGCATCATTCTCTAAAATTCAGACAGTAAAGGGCACTTTGAAAGCTTCAACCTTGTATCACATGCTGAAAAATCTTAACACTGTAATTTCATTATAAATCTATTTTTGAAAATTTTAAATGGTATTTAAGATGAAACTAGAAAAATTTTTTTATATTGCTTTACTATTAACTTAATACTCTCATACTATTAAAAGCAATGTATGTTGCTTTCGCAGCATTTAATGTGGGACAGGCTGGACCTACATTGTTTCTGATGCCATTATAACTTCAAAATATTTCTGAAACTCCTTTTGGGAACTTCATATCCAATTTGCAGGTCATTCAACAAAGTAGGCTTGTCTCTTTACAGTTAGTTATACATCATTTGGGCTCTAAAACCACTTTACCAGACTTGATTATCCAACTTGTTTACCAGCTTCACTTCAAATGACTCGATAACTTCCAGAAGTCAAAATGCATCCTAAAATGTATGACGTCCCTACCCATAATGAAAATACTTGAGACAAGTATGACAGGTCCTAAGAATAACATCTAACAAGTTTCAAATCATCTGGAGCAATGGCAGTATTGCAGGGTTGTGTATACAAGCTCGAGTTAATGGCTTTGCAAGAGAACTTTCAATTTTCAAGATCCATCTTGCAAGACTGGTCTCATTCCCTCAGAATAACAGCACTTCACGAAAAATCTGCTTAACCAGAGATGTCAAACTGAAGCTGTGCATGGCTGTCCTTAGTAACAAGGGTTAATCAGGTTGCTGTCCTCCAAGAAGCTTGCTAGCTGATTAAGAATTCCAAAAAAAAAGGAAAATAAAGGTCTTTTTTTCCCCTTCCACTTCAAATACCAATTTTTTAAACTGTTTTCCACCTCCACTGCCCACTGCTGCTTCCTCGCCCACTGCCCTCATCTCACATCACTCTTTTAATTGCCTTTTCTTCTTGTCCTCATTTGCAGGGAGGGAGGATCATCACTCTTCTGCTCAGTGTGGCCATCACAGCACTCTCTGCCATCAATGTGGGCAAGAGCATCCTGTTTGTCATGACACCCGGCCTGTGGGCCACCTCCTCCCTGATGCCTTTCATCGGCTTTCTACTGGGCTACATTCTCTCTGCTCTCTTCTACCTCAGTGGAGAGTAGGTGTTACTTTAGGTCTGTCCCATGGGCCTCATTCTTGTCCTGGTCTCTCAGGAAAAGGAGATCTGACATCTGGGAAAGACATTTCCTAGCAATGTTCCAATGCATCAACTGAACATGGAACTCTGGACTGTGAGAAGTACTGGGAAAGGAAGGAAATGAATGGGTTAGAAACAAATCCAGAGACCAAAAGGATCTATTTCATCATCCAAAAAGCAACAACTCATGGCAAAGTGCTCCCTCCTGAGCCTAGATTCCATCTCCTGCCCAACTCTCAGGTAGCTAATGGCCCTGGCGTAGCTCCATGTCATCGTGACAATTGATAATATTCCTTTCCCACTTTTCCTCTTCTGCCTTGACAAGAACACCGCCAAGTGAAAGCTCTAAGGTGGCATTCAGAGCTAAAGTAGCTGTGGACTTGGCTAATCCAATTCACAAGCAGCTGCTACTTTAGAACAGATAACCTGAGAGCCTGCTGTGTGAATATCGGATACCCTGTCTGTACAGGGCCGTAGCACATTTCAGGAACCTTTTTTCAGCCATAGTAGACAAATGCTGATGCACAAGTCTACATATTAGTAGCACCCTAGACCATCCACCCAAGACCATCCACCCAACCTCCCCCAAAACTAGTGTTTTATTAATACGATTTAAAAACAATTATTTTTTAAAACATGCTGAGAGAGAACAAATTACTATAGGGTGTATAACACATGGTGATATAGTAGAGTCCAAAGGACCACTCGATGTCAATTTTCTGCATGATACCGATCTTAACAAATGGCCACAGCATTAAGCACAATCACAGCAGTCTTCCTCGTAATGTGCTTAGACAGCTCTCTGGGGTTTCAGTGAATAACTATTTTAAGACAGACACTAATTGCAATTCAATGAATTAAATACATGTTCACTAAATGGAAACATCCCATTCTTTAGGCCATAAAATGGAAAGCGAAAGAAACCAAGAGAACGTGTTCCAAAGATAGATAAATGGGGCTGAATTAAGTTGGGTTTTTTCCCCGTCATCATGTTATGGAGTTAAAGGTGTCCAAGCCAGAAACTTGGAAATAGGACAAGGTCCCCAAACATTTCAATCTTCTACTGTATGTTGAAATTTTATTGCCCTTTATGTAAAGCCTGCCCCACATAACAAGCCCACGTTCCTCCAAATTTTAGTTTGGTAATCCTCTAAAAGCAGACAGATCGTAATTTCCAAGCTAGTCAAAGATGAGCTCATAGAAACTTCCTGACATGAATCTACAAGTCATCACCTTCCACAAGGCTGAATTAGTGATTTTAGGAAATAGGTCAACTTTTTTCTTGAAACTACATGCACTCCACATACCAGGCTCATTTCCGTCGTCCTTAAGACTGTTCAGTGCCTTAAAGAGTATCTGGGAGGGGGAGAGAGGCAAGTGAGGCTGCACACAGATGCCCCTTCTGAGGGAAGGGATTGGTCTTTATATCCTACACAGTTGCAGACACACTGTCAGCATGGAGACTGGATGCCAAAATATTCAACTCTGCTCTACCATCCTCAATGTGACCTTCCCCCCTGAAGTCATCGGACCACTTTTCCTTTCCTCTCCTCTATATGATTTGCCAGGTTGCAGAAGGGTTTCTCCTGGTTGCCATCTTCCGGTGCTATGAGAAAATCAATCCTTCCAAGGGTGAGTAGTGAATTATTCCCCTTGAGAGATCTGCTTCCATATTAGAGAGCAAGCAAGTTTCTTTTGGGTGGGACTGTAACTCTCATCAAGTCACCAGGAACGTTAACATTGGTAGGGATCTCAAAGAACCAAGGTTACTTCATTAACCGCATTCCGTTTCAGATGGAGTTTCTCATAGGACTGGGGTGATTCTGGCTGCTTTAACTAGGGAGACCATGTGTAGGGGGCTCAGGATGAGGACTGAACTGTCCTGGTCATCAGACAGCTGTCAGGTATTAGTTTTGTGGAAGGCCCCTATTCACAAAAGTTCAAGAAGTTTGTACTTTAGAACGGGGTTCTCATGTCCTGGAACCATGTCAGAGCCCCAGTACCACTGACATCCCTTCCCTCCCTATATAAGGAGAAATATTAACCCTTTTCCAACTTAGAATTAAAACTGCAGCTCACTGCCAGCATTAACATCATACATACGAATGTTCCATTTTCTAGGATTTGACATTTCCAGTCATCAAGAATTACTATATTTTGTAAATAGAAACATCACTACTAAAAACTATGCTATAAACAGAATGATGTCATTTGTTTCCAAAGGGTATAATATACCAGAGTGATGCAAAAATACTGGGAAGAAGGTTAGGACTATAATCCATGAGCTATCTCAGGGTAAATGCTGTAGCCACAAGCACCACTGGTGAGTATTCTCAGGGCAAATGATAAATGGGTTAAAACAACACCATCTAATAACCCTGAATACAAAAAAGGTAGATTCCAAAACTCTGGTTACACAATTCAAAATTTTTAACTTATGAAGTAGTAACTTTCACAATAATCTAGTGTGACATTATTTAAACCTTAATCTGATGACTACTGGATTAGTAACTTCCTAGCCAATTAGCACCTACTCTCCAAGAGGCTCACATCATTTCATTCTCTTCAAAATATAATCAAACCTTGAGAAAGC
>NW_011888796.1:389849-400241 GCF_000151845.1 Pteropus vampyrus
GAACGTTAACATTGGTAGGGATCTCAAAGAACCAAGGTTACTTCATTAACCGCATTCCGTTTCAGATGGAGTTTCTCATAGGACTGGGGTGATTCTGGCTGCTTTAACTAGGGAGACCATGTGTAGGGGGCTCAGGATGAGGACTGAACTGTCCTGGTCATCAGACAGCTGTCGGGTATTAGTTTTGTGGAAGGCCCCTATTCACAAAAGTTCAAGAAGTTTGTACTTTAGAACGGGGTTCTCATGTCCTGGAACCATGTCAGAGCCCCAGTACCACTGACATCCCTTCCCTCCCTATATAAGGAGAAATATTAACCCTTTTCCAACTTAGAATTAAAACTGCAGCTCACTGCCAGCATTAACATCATACATACAAATGTTCCATTTTCTAGGATTTGACATTTCCAGTCATCAAGAATTACTATATTTTGTAAATAGAAACATCACTACTAAAAACTATGCTATAAACAGAATGATGTCATTTGTTTCCAAAGGGTATAATATACCAGAGTGATGCAAAAATACTGGGGAGAAGGTTAGGACTATAATCCATGAGCTATCTCAGGGTAAATGCTGTAGCCACAAGCACCACTGGTGAGTATTCTCAGGGCAAATGATAAATGGGTTAAAACAACACCATCTAATAACCCTGAATACAAAAAAGGTAGATTCCAAAACTCTGGTTACACAATTCAAAATTTTTAACTTATGAAGTAGTAACTTTCACAATAATCTAGTGTGACATTATTTAAACCTTAATCTGATGACTACTGGATTAGTAACTTCCTAGCCAATTAGCACCTACTCTCCAAGAGGCTCACATCATTTCATTCTCTTCAAAATATAATCAAACCTTGAGAAAGCCGAGTCCTTTCCTCAAAGTGGACTTTAATCCCCTATTCTCTTTTCTCCCAAATCAGGAAACTCAACCTTAGTAACATATTTCAATATTTTATATTTTAAACATCAGTATATTCTTAATCACTCAAATCTTTCACCTGCCTCTTATTTACCACAAACTTGAGGGTCCCTCAAGACCTTTTCAAGACCATGGGAACTGATTTACACCCTAGAAGATACAACTTCCCCTGGTAGAATTCATCATCTTATAGCAGACAAACGCAGATTTACAATCAGCTAACATGTAATGGTTATCAAGCAGCCAAAAACAAACAAATAAAAAAACAAAAACAAAAACAAACAGTAAAAAGGTGACCATACTTCAGAATCATTTTATAAAGCTTTGGTTCAAAACTACAGCAGAGTTGTGAAAAACTTAAGTCCGATGCTTATCCAAGAGCAACTCGAGAAATCTGCTGCCCACTGAAGAATCCACCCGCTTACCAAAAAACTATGAAGGGGAAAGTTTATAAACCAACCAAACCAGGTTCCCAGGTTTGCAGCTTTAGTCACAGAAAGGTCTGGAGTGCCCTCACAGCGCCATAACTTTAATTCTGGGTCTTTAGCTCTTAAGACCTAAAAAGAACTTCACTCACAATACACTTCAGAAGACCTCTTTGGCAAACAAAGTGAAAATTACTTACTCCTTTAGAGCTAATGAACCAACCATAAGCGCCCAAGCAGCAGTGCTCAGGGCAAAAACTGTCATTTTTGTGATTTTGACACCTGTACCCTTGTAGAGATGGGAGAATAGGAAAGGTAGACTCTGACTCCTATCTTCACAAATCCTCTCACCACATCCATGTAGCCAGGAAAAGTAGACTGAACAAAGGGGGGGAGGGGTAGACCTTCACCTTAAAAGACTTCCCTAAACTTCTTTCCTCTTGACCCAACACTCCCAGAATACAAGTCAACCTCGCTTAAACTCCTATTGTATTGCATGTAGAAAAAATGAGATGAAATTGTGAAGTTAATATTCTAACTTATTAGATCTTTTATTACCATTACAGGTGTTGAGGGAAGGCAAGTATTTCCTCAGTTAAATCATAGATGAGAGAGGGTAGATAGAAAAAACAAAGCACATCCTACAGATAAATTGGTATTCTTTTAATCTTCCAGATTGAGCAAGCTTTGTGTTAACTCCTTTCTCATTCTCTTTCCCTACCTATAACCCTTTCCAATCTTACAGATAAAACAATCTACACAGCTGCCACAACTGAAGAAATTATTCCAGCAGCTCTGGAAAATAAAGAGGAGTGCTCCCCTTGCACAACCTAGCCTTCCCCCAGCGGCCTGGATTCAGATGAAAAGGCAATTCAGAGGGCCAGTGTGGTAAACCAGTGAGTGGAAAGATGTAAAGTAACACCAGCAGTGTCTGAGTCTTTCTCCAACATTTCCAGCAAAAAACTATCAGGATCATCAAAACTTGCCTGGAGGATAAAGAGTCTACCCTAAAACCCTCACCTATCCTCAGCTTAGAATTTGACATCTATTTGAAAAATAAGAGACTTATTCAATGACAACCCTAGGGAAGACAGGAACCAAAATTGCCTTTTGCCCCTGCATCTCACAGCGCCTGACAGGCATTTAAAAGGCACTCTATATCTGAATTTCCCAAAAAAATGTTTTCTTTTTAAATCTAAAATCAAATACCCAAATCCTGTTCCAAGTTTTGTAACTAAATTAAGTGCTTAGAGAGCTATAGGAAAGTCCCTCCTAACCTTAAAAATTCAGGTCCTATTCCTTCTCTTTAGACATCAATATTGGGATTAAAGCTCCTGAAAACACAAATGACACCAAGTATACAAAAGCCAACATGATAAAATGCAAAAGCAATTACACAAAACAATCCCTAAAGGGGGAAAACTTTAACAAGGAAAATCCAGGGGACAAAAAACAAAATTACTTCACTAATCTAATAATCCTATCGGTTCATTAGATATCAATGGTTCACACTATACTCCCTCAAAATTCAGAGTACAAAATAATGCCAAAATGAGTCGTTTTTCAATTCAAAGAAAAAACTCAAATTAGAATTTTTTTCTCCAATGAAATTTAAACGTGCCGCACATCACTCACGAGCAAAGTATTAGGTGAAAGATTAAATAACTAATTTTAACACTTGCAAACACCTGACCATGCCTAATTTTTTTTTCACGTCATTTAATACAATTAGGTACAACTCAAACCAAAACAATTTAAGGGCATCAGTCTGGCGTATGTCCAGGATTACCAGTATTCCCAGTGCCAGAGCAATTCTAAGAATCACTGATTTGGGCCATTAACAAACACTCTATTAAAAATGCAGATTTGTGGAAGGTCTACCATTTATTATTTTTACATATTATTATATCCATATTGACATATCTGTTCAAATTTTCTCTAATATCTAGCTGATAACATCTGCTAGGAAACTTGGTTAAGGTAAAACAAAGTAACATAAACACAAGTTTAGCTTTTTGAGGAAAAGAAGGTTGGACTTTATATTACCCTCAGTGAAAAAGGTGGAGGGGAATATGGTCAATATTTTAAGTCTGCATGACAGATGATTGCTAGACAGTGTGACTACGACATTGCAAAGATGTACCTAATCACTTTTCGCACATCTAAAAACTAATGTAGCATTGTACACCAACTATAAACTTTTTAAATATGTATCACTAAAAAAATGAACTTCTAACCTCGAACCTTCCTTAGTTACTAGGTGAAAGGAATGTATAAATACAGAGCACAAAAGTTGCTCTCTCCTCCGTAAAGGCTTGTCTTAAAACTTTGCTTAGGCTTACACCCACATTCCTTACGAGGTCTTGGATCTGGGAATTTAGGCTAACTTGTTAGTTCAAACCAACTCCCAATCATCTCTACCATTTGTTCAAAAGAAGGGTCTTATTTTTATTGCCTCACTGTTTAACAAACTTTTGTAATATTAGAATGGTAAGCCTCATATATTTTAGGAGTAAAAAAAAGAGTAGGAAAAAAGTTTTTTAGAAAGTCTACTGGTACTAAGTACATATATCATTAACACATTTTTAAAGCCCAAAGAGAAAAGAATTGCTTCTCTCCATTTGATAGCCATTTTCTTGGCTCATCTGTACAGCCTTCGGAGATACACTGCAAAGATAAAACTAGATTCTGCCATTTTAAATAATGCCAGTGCCCTCCAAGTAGTATACCACATAAACTCTCCCTTAAAATTAGCCTCATGTTAAAGGATCAGCTTCACAATTTTATGGTCCGAGTTCTAGTCTTCAACACAGGGGGAGGTAGCCTTCATGCCAATACTTTAAATCTACCTCCAAATATCCCCCACCCCAAAACTGATCCCCACACTCTGGGGAAACCAAAATAAACTTTCTAGTGTTCCTCAAAATCCCTTGCATGGCTTCTAGAGCAGGTATGTCTACACTAAAAAGTGTGGCTTTGAGATTCTGAAACTAGACTTTGGAAATGCCAGTCCACCATTTACTTCCTCTTCTCTTTGGCCCTGAATTTCCTTCAGTAAAATATTATATGGTAAAAAGTTTTGAAGATTCAGTGAATGTTATTCAATCGCCAAATATTTATCTACTCTAACACTAAACAGAGAACAAGTCTAATCAGTCTCCAAAATTTCTAGTAAAAAATAAAGCTAATTTCCTGCAGGGAAAGGGCTCTAATACTTAACAAAGATGGACGTAGAACCGTAAGCAGTTTTCACTTTTGTTTTCCCCTTAACATATGTTGTCACATCTACATCTCAGGACTAAAAGGAGAAGCACGTGAAATCCCTTTAAAGCATTCATGTGCATGGATAAAAAAAAAACCTATGTGATGATCTCTGACCATCGAAACTTCACAACCTTTAAGATAGTGATGAAACATTACCTCTTACAAAAGGAACCTGATGCCAGAAGAATAAAATTAGGTGATGAAGGGAAGCTGCACGGGTCACATACGAGGAAAACTGTCATAAACAGTGAGCCATCGTTTCGAACAGTTCACTGACCTTTGCCCATCTTTTAAGTAGCCTGAAAATGTCAAAGGTACTATTTAAATTTTTAAAAAAAAAAAAAGAACCCAACCAAACTTCAGGATTCTCTACAAGGAATTGTGAATGTGAACGTAGATGAGGAAGAGCATACTTACTTCAGACAGACACAGAAAAGCAGTTTTATCATCTTTTATTATCAATAACAAACAGCTGCTTTAACGTCTTTGCCAGGCAGCTGTTAAAGGGTAGGTGGGAGGACACCCTTGACCCTAACAAGGAAAACTCAGTAAGCCTCTATGTACAAGCAAATTTAGAGCTCTTTTAAGTATCCAAAGCTATTAATTAGTTTAATTGAGGCATTAAACTAATTCTTAATTAACATATTTGAATAACCAGGCACTAAAATGTTCAAATTTTTGCTAGTACAAAAAAATTAAATTCGCTTTAGTTATAAAAGAGCTCTGTCAATATACACAAACTATATACTTCAGACATTCACAAAAATGTGAGAAGAAGGCTTATCAAAAGACAATTTAATACAATTAGTTTTCAACAACCCCCTGGTGGTCCACATCTACAAAGATAATCCAGCCCAACCCAACCCCCCTCCAAATTCCACCCCCCTTCTCCCCAGAAAAGCACATACTTACCAGAATTTTTAGCAAGTATGGTTTGGGAATTTTTGTGTTTTTTAAAAAAGGCCCCCAGGGCAAGTTATTCACAGTTTAATTGCCACTGTCAACTGATCTGGACCTGGACCGGGACCGAGACCTGGACCTCTGGCGATCCACAGATGCTGGAGACTTAGATCTACTTGAAGAACCACGTTTCTGGCTCTTCTCAGGTGCAGGAGACCTACTAACAGAACGGGACTTGCTCCGGCTCCGGCTCCTGCTCCTAGACCGGCTGTAAGACTTGCGACTCCGAGAGCGAGATCGGCTACGAGACCTAGAGGAACTCCTGGTCCGGGAACGAGACCTGCTTCGTGACCTACTAGAAAGGGGAAAAAAAAAAACAACAAACGTAAGTGGCAGGCCCTACAAATCCATTAAATAAAAGATCTGACTGGAAAATATTAAAGAGATACCTGTGCCTTTTGCTGCCTTCAATTAATTTGATTTTTCTCCCATTTATTTCCTTTCCAGAAAGTTTTTCAATAGCATTCTTTAAATCACCATAAGAGGCGAACTCAACCACCCTACAAAAAAAATGTTTTTCGAAGTTATATACATCTTACAAGTTATATACATCTCACAAACTATCAAAATCTAGACTAAGTGCCTTCTCTATCCTCATTTTGCTATTGCCGTATCAAGAATGTTAACTCTCGATGGATAACGCATTAGAGCAAGGTTTCCCAACCTTCAAACTGCTAACATTTTAAGCCAGACAATTCTTTGCTGTGGGGGGGCGTTCCTGTGTATTGTAGAATTTTAAGCAGCACCCCTGGCCTACTATATCCACAAGATGCCAGCAACACCCTCAACCAGTTACGACAACTAAAAAGGTCTCCAGACATTGCCAATAATCCCTGGGAAACAAACTCATCCCTGATTGAGAACCAATGCATTTAAGTATGTGCAGACTTTAAGTACTCGAAAACAGTAAAATTTCCAAGATATTTCAAAAGGCTCTTAGAATCTTCAGTACATACTCACCCTTCATTTAATTTAGGTCGATGTGCATCCGCAAAGGTTACTTCCCCAGCTTGTCTCATGAAATCTTTAAGATCCTTAACACAAGATAATTGTGTTAAGCGAAGAAAAGGAAACTTGACACACAAACAACTACATAGTATAAAAACAAGACTACTGAAAGAGAAGATGTTAGATAAAGTACAAACATGGCATTTACCACACTTGTATTCTATCAGAATTCAAAATTTATCTCAGGGCACGAAATAAACAAATAGCATATTGCTTTTAAGCAAAATGCTAAAAGAAATCAGATTTTAGCATTAAGTAGTATTAGTCTATACTAAGCTCGATACGAAAGAAAAACAAAAAACAAAACAAAAACAAAACAAAAAGAAACAGTACATATTTTAAAAGACTAAAATAGAGATTTTATATTTAAAAACAGAACATTTACAAGACACCAGTTATTTTGTGCCCCATATGTCATTAAAAAAGTTTACTTTACCTTTATCATTATTTCCCTAGGCTAGTCAAGCAGCAAACCGTTAATCGGTCGAAGAAACCTTCATGACATATGCCCGACTGGCTCTTCGCCACCCACTTGAAGGACACTACCCAATCGATGGAAGCCTTTAATCGCACAGCCCTCCCTATTAGCAGACTACTGGCGGATGCAGACATGTTCTACTCTTGTGCAGTTACCAAGGACACTTTACTGCGATCAGGATTCCAACGACCAACGACCACCTAATTTCGTATCTTTCAACTCTTTTCGACCAGGACCTCTTATTCGGAAGCGTTACAGGAAGGCAGCTCTCAACTTAGGGATCAGATCACGTTATCAGCGTTCTGGGATTGCTGCAACCTGGCACTTCAAGTATGTGCCCGGATTACGTCTAGACCGGCAAACACAGATCTAGAGGTGGCCAATTGATCACTGTAGGAGCTGACTGGCAAAGTCAACCAGGCCCAACCAAGAGTGACCAAGACAACGATTAGGATAACCCACAGGCACTCCTCGTCATAAGGCCAACGACACAGATAGGCTGGCAAATAAAGGGTTTAATATTTGGTTAAAATTGATTTCGAAAACAAGAAAAAATATCCTCAAAACATTAACATTTGATCACTAATATTAAAAGTTTGAAATATCCCCCAGTTACGTTTAATTAAAATTTTAAAATTACAATTAAATCCATTAATTTAATTAAAAATAAAACTACTTTTAATAAAATATCAATAAAACATTAGCTACCCATTAAATTTTTAAAAAGCCACAATTAAAATATCTCAAAACTGAATTTTAACAAACCTGCCAGCTGACTCTTGAAGATAAATTTTCAACTATAAGCCGATTTTCTGTTCTTACAGGAGGAGCATTTCTGAGAAAGAGAGTATTCACAATAAAAGAAATGCAGCAATGTGTACTTTTGTCAACTGTGACCAAGTTTAAGCAATCAGATGAGTCAAATAACTTTAACAGTTTCTGAATTACAACTCATTACAGACTTATCAGAAATAGTGAATTGATATAGGAATGAGAGATGACCATATAATACCGGAATCACTTATTGATAATGGCTCTTAAATCATTAACTACTCCTGCAATAATGACTGTTCAAAGCAGCCATCCACCATCCACCACATACCGTCTATCATTTCGAGGTCTGCGACTACTAAAACGATCAGAGTAGCGTCCTCTACCTCTGCCACCTCGAGATCGAGCCCGAGCATGTTCAATAGTAACCCTACAGGAAGGGAAGAAAAGCCTTCATTATCCACATAGGCTATATAAGAGATCTACTTAAAAAAATATCCCAACAGATCTAGTCTGCTCTAGTTTATGACACAAACTTATAAAACTAAAAGTAAAATTTCACCTTTCACTGCAAAGTTCTTTTCCATCAAGTTCATATACAGCATCGTCAGCATCCCTGGGATCTTCAAATTCCTAAAATATAAGCATGAAATAAATACAATGCTTAAACAACTTTAAAAGTGTATTCTACAACATACTAAGAGCACTAAAAACATGTAACAGAATGAGTGCAGTATCTCAATGACAGTGCCATAACTGAAAAGTGACCAGGAGCAGTTTCCCTCCAGCCATCAGTGAGGTTCTTTTGTTCCTTAAATTTCACTGCTTTAAGGATATTTTCTGAAGAGAATCTACCTCGACTCAATAAGACCGAAAACGTGGCTTATCAAAATCTTTACCAACTTAACAATTCAACCAGTTCTTAATACTTACCACAAAACCAAAGCCTCTCTTCAGATCGATATCTCTTATTCGTCCATACCCCTTGAAGAACCTTTCCACGTCTTTCTCCCTGGCCGCTGGATTTAGCCTCCCGATGAATACCCGACAGCCACTCATGACGCCCGGCTAGTATTCCCTGTCAGCAAATAATTCAATCGAGACAATACAAGTGAATGACAGGAATGCCTGGTCAAGGGGTCAAAAACATAAACGACATAAAATAAAATGTTTACCGGGTGATGTTATAAACAAGATTGCCAAGAGTGCCTCTTATTAGGCCAGGTCCCTTGCAGACAAAATTAAAACTCGGCTCCCAACACGATCCTTCCCTGGGCCCAGAACGCAGCAACCGCAACGCCCACTGCCGCCTCTGGAACTGCGCAGCCTCACTCTCCCCGGCTCTTCTGGCCCCCTCCCATCTGCCGCAGTTAGGAAAGGCCGAGAAGTGCGGGTGGAGCCGGCCCCGCCCTCCGCAAGGCCAGCCCAATGGCGACGGGCCGAGCGCTTCGCCGCCTCCCAGGAGCGTCACAGCGGGTGGAAGCCGGATTCTCGCGACGCCACGGCCGCGCCTGCGCAGACGGCCACGGGCGGACGCTAGGCAGCCACAAAATGGCGGCGGTGGAGCCAGCCGAGGGGAGAGCCGCGCGAGCCAAACTCCCTTCCCCCTCCCCCGACTCCCCTGTTCCGGAGTCACGGTGCCCGCCCGCAGAGAGCCCGAACCACACCCCGAGCAAAGCTCTCGGCCCACCACTCGAGGGGTTCGGCTAGTGAATAGGCCGGGAGAGGTGCACAACCCCTGTGGAAAAACGACCATAACCACGACCGCCCTTCCACCTTCACAACACCCAAAGGGAGACGTGCCCCAGCGCCCACCTCGAGTAAACTGCGCTCATTGGACGCCGTCCTCCGCAAAGAGAGCAGCCCTGGCCACTCGCGATCTGAGTGGCCATGAAGAAGCCTCGATCCGAGAAGCCATTCCCTCAAAGTGAGTCACTCACCTACCGGACAGGATCTTTGGCAGCTGAGACCCAAGAGAGGTCCGTAGTCTGCGACGGAGTCCTCTACCTCCCCGCAGACCAGGACACAACTCGCCTACGTCTGTCCACAACTGACGCACTTAGCTGATCCGGCGTTCCACAAAATGGAGGGCGCGCCTTTGCGTCACTTCCGGGACCGCCCATGGCACCGCCCCCTTGGATCTGAGGATGCAAGTGTCCGTGGGGCTGGGGGCCTTTTCACCGTGACCGCTAGAGCGACCATCGCCCGCGGTGGGCGGGGCCAAGGGGCGGGAACTGGCATGGGCGCGGCTGTCCCGTCCCCGGCCCTGGAGGTTCAGCTGTAGATGAAGTTCGCTTCACCTATGCCATAAAGTTCAGTTCATCGCTATCGCTCGCAAAAAGATACCCTAAGACAACTTACATTTCTTTTTTATCTAAATTTTTTAAAGATGCCCCAAAGAGTACTGGGTAAAAGAAACTCAGCTTTGCAAAAATATCTGGCCATCTCTGACCCTCTTAGTGCTTGCGATTTAAAGTTGCACGTTAGAGGACTCTCCTTGTTGAGCATTGAATTTTCTACCCATAACACAGACTGGTGGGTTAGTTATAGTAAGAACACTAAGAAAC
>NW_011888796.1:400291-407408 GCF_000151845.1 Pteropus vampyrus
TCAAGTTCATATACAGCATCGTCAGCATCCCTGGGATCTTCAAATTCCTAAAATATAAGCATGAAATAAATACAATGCTTAAACAACTTTAAAAGTGTATTCTACAACATACTAAGAGCACTAAAAACATGTAACAGAATGAGTGCAGTATCTCAATGACAGTGCCATAACTGAAAAGTGACCAGGAGCAGTTTCCCTCCAGCCATCAGTGAGGTTCTTTTGTTCCTTAAATTTCACTGCTTTAAGGATATTTTCTGAAGAGAATCTACCTCGACTCAATAAGACCGAAAACGTGGCTTATCAAAATCTTTACCAACTTAACAATTCAACCAGTTCTTAATACTTACCACAAAACCAAAGCCTCTCTTCAGATCGATATCTCTTATTCGTCCATACCCCTTGAAGAACCTTTCCACGTCTTTCTCCCTGGCCGCTGGATTTAGCCTCCCGATGAATACCCGACAGCCACTCATGACGCCCGGCTAGTATTCCCTGTCAGCAAATAATTCAATCGAGACAATACAAGTGAATGACAGGAATGCCTGGTCAAGGGGTCAAAAACATAAACGACATAAAATAAAATGTTTACCGGGTGATGTTATAAACAAGATTGCCAAGAGTGCCTCTTATTAGGCCAGGTCCCTTGCAGACAAAATTAAAACTCGGCTCCCAACACGATCCTTCCCTGGGCCCAGAACGCAGCAACCGCAACGCCCACTGCCGCCTCTGGAACTGCGCAGCCTCACTCTCCCCGGCTCTTCTGGCCCCCTCCCATCTGCCGCAGTTAGGAAAGGCCGAGAAGTGCGGGTGGAGCCGGCCCCGCCCTCCGCAAGGCCAGCCCAATGGCGACGGGCCGAGCGCTTCGCCGCCTCCCAGGAGCGTCACAGCGGGTGGAAGCCGGATTCTCGCGACGCCACGGCCGCGCCTGCGCAGACGGCCACGGGCGGACGCTAGGCAGCCACAAAATGGCGGCGGTGGAGCCAGCCGAGGGGAGAGCCGCGCGAGCCAAACTCCCTTCCCCCTCCCCCGACTCCCCTGTTCCGGAGTCACGGTGCCCGCCCGCAGAGAGCCCGAACCACACCCCGAGCAAAGCTCTCGGCCCACCACTCGAGGGGTTCGGCTAGTGAATAGGCCGGGAGAGGTGCACAACCCCTGTGGAAAAACGACCATAACCACGACCGCCCTTCCACCTTCACAACACCCAAAGGGAGACGTGCCCCAGCGCCCACCTCGAGTAAACTGCGCTCATTGGACGCCGTCCTCCGCAAAGAGAGCAGCCCTGGCCACTCGCGATCTGAGTGGCCATGAAGAAGCCTCGATCCGAGAAGCCATTCCCTCAAAGTGAGTCACTCACCTACCGGACAGGATCTTTGGCAGCTGAGACCCAAGAGAGGTCCGTAGTCTGCGACGGAGTCCTCTACCTCCCCGCAGACCAGGACACAACTCGCCTACGTCTGTCCACAACTGACGCACTTAGCTGATCCGGCGTTCCACAAAATGGAGGGCGCGCCTTTGCGTCACTTCCGGGACCGCCCATGGCACCGCCCCCTTGGATCTGAGGATGCAAGTGTCCGTGGGGCTGGGGGCCTTTTCACCGTGACCGCTAGAGCGACCATCGCCCGCGGTGGGCGGGGCCAAGGGGCGGGAACTGGCATGGGCGCGGCTGTCCCGTCCCCGGCCCTGGAGGTTCAGCTGTAGATGAAGTTCGCTTCACCTATGCCATAAAGTTCAGTTCATCGCTATCGCTCGCAAAAAGATACCCTAAGACAACTTACATTTCTTTTTTATCTAAATTTTTTAAAGATGCCCCAAAGAGTACTGGGTAAAAGAAACTCAGCTTTGCAAAAATATCTGGCCATCTCTGACCCTCTTAGTGCTTGCGATTTAAAGTTGCACGTTAGAGGACTCTCCTTGTTGAGCATTGAATTTTCTACCCATAACACAGACTGGTGGGTTAGTTATAGTAAGAACACTAAGAAACTGCAGTATTTTTTTAAATGGAAGGTTTTTTGCATGATTAAATATTGAAATTGGGAGTGCAGCTAAGGCCATCTTGAATTGAGTCCAGAATGCAGATTTCTGCATTTCCACTACACTAGAACTGAACTGGCTAGAAGGTGTCAGGCTACTTTTAAGTCCCAACGATATTTGGTTGACCTTCCCTATTCAGGTTTCTGAAAGTCTACCGTCCTTCAGAAACAATGTTATGTTTCTAAAGTGGGCGTGAAATACAACCCACTGCATATTTTAACCCCACATTTTCCCAGTGAGGTGGTCAGGCTTAGAAATTTAGGCATAAAGATGAAATTTTCTTTTATTTAATTCTTTTAAGTGGAACCCTAGACACCCTATTTTTAAGAGATGCCCAGAATCTAGAGTTGCTTCTTTTAACTAGAGTTACACAGAAATAAAGCAGTTCAAGAAGGAGAGGAGCTCCTGGCCCTTACTATGACCTTCTTTTACCTCCCGGGCATTTAAGAGCTCTGGTTTCAGAACTTGGGTAGTTTGTATGGCATGAGCTCTTCCAGTCATGCATTTTCATGTTTATTAAAGAGCCTCAGCAAGTCCACAGCAAAATTGTGAAGTTAGTTGTCTATTGTGTAGAGAATTAAGGATGGATTTAAAAGAAGATATATATTTGTTGCGTTAAAAGAAAACTTATTTTTAGCTGTTAGCCTGATAAACACAGGCATTTCACAATGCACAAATTGTCCCAAGCCAGTACTTTTTAAATTTGTTTGCTTTCTACATAGCGTTTTGACAACTGGTCTTCCAGTTATTTTCTACATTTTGTGTTGACTAAAGCACTGCTTGTGGTTTCACTCACTAAACATTTGTAATGTTTTATTTCTTTTATTAAAAGAAGATAAAGCAAATAGGGCCAACATTCAATAGTCATGAATTCTAGAAAGTGGGGACCATTGTCACAAGTGATGATATTAGTCTTTGAATTCTGAATTTTTTTTATTAATTTATTTTTTTGGTGACATTGTTTAACAAAATCCAGTAAGTTTCAAGTGTACAATTCAACAGTAAGGCATATATATATTACATTGTGTGTTCACTTCCCGTAGTTAGATTTTTTTCTGTCACCACATATTAGACCACTTTTACCCCATCTACCTCCCTCCTCCCCCCAGCCCCCACCCTCTGGTAACCACTAGTCTATTATCCATGTCCATAAGTCTCTGTTTGTTTGTTGCTTTTAGGTTTATATCCCATATATAAGTGATATCATGTGATTTGCAACTTTTTCTGTCTGGCTTGTTTTGCTTACCACGATTATCTCGAGGTCCATCCATGTCACAAGTGGCTGTATTTCATCTCTTCTTATGGCTGAGTAATATTCCATTGTATATATGTACCACGGCTTCTTTAGCCAATCATCTATGGTAGGACACTTCGGTTGCTTCCATGTCCTGTCCGCCGTGAACATCGGTGTGCAAATATCTTTTCGGATATGGGTTTTTAAGTCTTTGGGGGTAAAAACCCAGTAGAGGGATTGCTGAATCATATGGTAGATCAATTCTTAGATATTTGAGGAACCTCCATACTATTTTGCATAGTGGATGTACCAATTTGCAGTCCCACCAGCAGTGTATGAGGGTTCCTTTTTCTCTGCATCCTCTCTAACATTTGTTATTACTTGTCCTGTTGATTATAGCAATTCTAACAGGTGTGAAATGACATCTCATTGTGGTTTTGATTTGCACTTTCCTAATAGCTAGCGATGTTGAGCATCTTTTCATATGTTCGTTGGCCATTTGTATGTCTTCTTGGGAGAAATGTTTATTCAGGTCCTCTGCCCATTTTTTAATTGGATTTTTTGTTGTTATTGAGTTGTATGAGTTCTTTGTATATTTTGGATATTAAGCTCTTATCAGATGTGTTTCTTGCAAATATATTTCCCCATTCAGATGGATGTCTCTTTACCTTGTTGACGGTTTCTTTTGCTGTACAGCAGCGTTTTAGTTTTATATAGTCTCATTCATTTATTTTTGCTTTTACCCCCATCGCCTTTGAGGTCAAATTCATAAAATCCTCTTGAAGTCCAAGGTCCATGAGTTTAGTGCCTATGTTTTCTTCTATGCAATTTATTGAGTAAACATTATTTTTGCTGCAATGAGAGAAAGCAATCTAGAAAAGGTTTTCTAGGGGTGAAAAAACAGGAACAATGCTGCTGTACACCATCAGAAAAGTTGCTGCCTTCAGCCCATGGTGTTGTGATTTTCTTCAGGTCTGATTTTTTATAAAGCTTTTTCTGTTAATTTATTTACTGTTAAAAAGTTTATGATTTCCACAAAGGTAATTTTTCGTTAGTATTGCCTAGTGACCTGATCTACTGTATTTTAAACTACTTCTGTTGCAATATTGTTTTTTTCTATGACAATCCCTAATAAGTTTCCCTACCAGATTGTTTAACATTATTTCTCCAGTAAACACAAACTCATCTTCCATGTGCAGAATTACTCTCCTCCTATGTTATCCTATAATATTCTGGTATGCCCCTATAAGCCCTTCTCACTAACTTATAATAAAGATGTGTTATTCATGTTTTTGTTTTCCAGAAATGCCTAGCACAGAAAAGACTCAATATCCGTAGACCTAAATTTACATTAGCATTTTATTCAGGTCATTCACTTCCTATAGGAATGTTTCAATAAAATGGCTTGGCATCCTTTTCCTAAGACATCTAACTGAGGGGCAAATCTTTAGTAAAGGAAAAAAGATGCAGAGAAATCACAGATTAAAATAAATACAAAATTTATTGGCCATGTCTTTTGGGGACTTTGAGCATAACTGTGGAATGTTTCATTCATCCCATTCTTGATTTCATCTAACTTAGGGGTCAACAAATTACAACCTGTGGGCCTAATCCAGCCTGACACCTGTCTTTGTACACCCTGAAGATGGTTTTACATTTTTAAATGGGTAGGGGCAGGGGGAGAATCAAAAGTATATGAAATTCAAAAGTCATTATCTATCATTAAAGTTTTTTTGAAAACAGCCAATCCTTTTCATTTAATTATGGTCTATAGCTATTGTCCTGTGACAAAAGCAAGGCTGAGGAGTTGCAAAAGAGACCCACAAAAACTAAAATATTAACTTTCTGGCACTTTACAGAAAATATTTGCAAACCCCTGAGCTAATCACTTCCTAGATTTTAAACTATTCTGTGAATGCTTCATCCAACTCCCTTTGTCAATAATAAAATAACAAGGAGGCAGGATTTGATCTTTAGTTCTAAATAGTTTATTTTATTCTAAGTATAAAACATAATTCTTATATCAAAAATGTTCAACAGGAAAAATATTTCAAAGATGAGAACACTCATGATTTCATCTCACCAAATCCACATGATTATATTTTGCTCTATTTCCTTCTTGTGGTTTTTGTCCTGAGTGTTTAATATATGTTTTTCAATGCAAAATACATCATCATTTTTAAAAACTTAGATATGAGAATGTAAAAGGCCAACCTTATTCCCTGAGGAATAACTATTTGGCTTTTTAAATAATTTCCCTTTCATGTTTTTCTACAAGCACAATTGCATTTTCAAAATATGAATCATCCTCATATATTGAATTTAGTATCATGAGTTTTCTTATTCATGAAACTTAATCATGGGCATTTTCCATGTTTCTTTGTTTTAATATATTTATGCTCAAAGTGCATACTCAGATTTGTATCTGTTTTTCCACTTCACATGACACAACTACATGCCTAGGGAAAATACTCATTTTGACCAGCTATTTTGCTTCTCTGAAAATGTCCTAAATCTCACCAGATGCTTTAAAATTCCTATTCAAAACTCCCAACGCTAAGAAAAAACTGTTGCTTCCTTGATTCTAGCTAATAGTTCTAAAGATCTTTCAAAAGAATAAGTATCCTTAGCCTCTCTTGGAATTGTATAGTTTTTTTTAAATGTTCGGTTTTGGCTCAGATTCACCCCGACATACCTATATGACTTCTTCCTATTTCTACTCCTGATTTTTTGTAGTTGTTTAATTTAGTGAGCAATAATTAAAATACCTGTGAACCCACGACTGTGATTTTAGTTCCTATATCAGTGTTTCTAAATACTAGCTATACACCAAAATCACCCAGGAAGTTTTTATAACATTTGCCTGGGGCTCTACTGGCAGAAATTCTGGTTTAATTGGTCTGGGGTGGAGCCCTCCTTGTTTGTTAGTAAGGGCTGCAGGTAATTCTAATATGCAGCCAGTATTTGAGGTGCTGACCTAGGTCTAGGAACTCACATATTTGTTCTCCATAAAATCTGTCATCTGGTTCCATGTTCCCTCCTCCAAATACTCACGTCAAACTGTAATGGCTGGAGCCCTACTGGGAAGCAGATTCGCAACACAAATCATTCTAACATCAAAGTAAATTTAAATTCAGGGTACCTAAGCATATCATCCTTACTATCCTTAATATTAACAGCTGCCATCTCTTGAACCACTGTTATGTGCCTGGAACTGTGCTAAAGACATCACACAGATCATCTCAGTCCTCACATCAACTCTTCCATGTAGGTGTTACAGCATTTTTTAAATGAGGAAACTGAGGCTTAGGAGAATCTATTCTGCCCAAAGCATCCTACTTTCTGATTTTCCTGCCAAAGCCCTACTCACAAAAGCTTGTAGCATTAGGGTGACCTAGAAACAGGAAGCCCTTCTGCTGAGTTCCAGAGTCCTGACCATGAAGGCCAGAGAAGTTTGGGGTGAGGTAGGAATTAGAATAGGCAGGACATCTCTATGTAGGGAATGAACTGAAGGAGAAATGGGGCCATATCTTTAGAGAGAAGAGGCAAAGAAGGTTAACATAAGGGCTCCTGAGAGCATTTTCTTAGGCGGAAATAGAAAGTCATTCCCACCAATTCAGAATTTGTTTTAAAAACTTAGAAATTCTTTATAGGTACATAGCATAGTGCTGATTTGATGTCCGTTTGAGCTATGAATTGATGCCCAATTTAAATTCTAGCTTTAGCTGCTATTTTTGTCCCACTTTTTTTTTCTTTCATTAGGCGAGGCAACCCTTGGTTGATTGACCTCACATTCTGCAAGGACCTTGTCAGCTTACAATCCCTTATTTATTTATTTATTTTTTTAAACGC
>NW_011888796.1:407458-417237 GCF_000151845.1 Pteropus vampyrus
GGCAAAGAAGGTTAACATAAGGGCTCCTGAGAGCATTTTCTTAGGCGGAAATAGAAAGTCATTCCCACCAATTCAGAATTTGTTTTAAAAACTTAGAAATTCTTTATAGGTACATAGCATAGTGCTGATTTGATGTCCGTTTGAGCTATGAATTGATGCCCAATTTAAATTCTAGCTTTAGCTGCTATTTTTGTCCCACTTTTTTTTTCTTTCATTAGGCGAGGCAACCCTTGGTTGATTGACCTCACATTCTGCAAGGACCTTGTCAGCTTACAATCCCTTATTTATTTATTTATTTTTTTAAACGCCTAAAGCACCTGATCTTCTTAGGTGGTCTCCCATCCAAGTATTAACCAGGCCCGACCCTGCTTAGCTTCTGAGATCAGATGGGATCGAGCTTGTTCAAGGTAGCATGGCCATGGACTATTTTTGTCCCACTTTTACCTCTACTTTCAATTATTCTCTAATTCAATGGTTCTTTAAAAGAATCATTTGGGCACTATTCCAAATGCAGATTCCCAGGGGTCTGAATATTTAACTGGCACACTAATTGGGGCCCCAATGATATTTTCCAAACAGACCTGCATTGTTTGGTTCACTCCTCCCTTTCTCACTATATCGGCAGCCATTCCCTGCTTTTCTCCTCTCTGGAGCAACCATTTCTCCTTCATTGTTAGCAGCTGTTAGTTATCTATTACTGTGTAACAAATTACCCCAAAATTTAGCAGCTTAAAAACACACTTATTATCTCTTAGTTTCTGTGAGTCAAGAATTAAGGAATGGCCTGACTGGGTGGCTCTGGCTTAGAATCTCTCATAAAGCTGAAGTCAAGCTGTTGGCTGGGGCTTCAGTCTCATCTAAAGTCTCAACTGAGGGCATCTCCTTCCAAGCTCACTCATGTGACTATTGACAGGCCTCAGGTCCTTGTTGGCTGAAGACTTCAATTCCTTTCCATGTGGGCCTCTTCATAGGGCGCCTGCATGTCCTCACGAAATGGCAGCTGACTATCTCAAGAAAGAGTGATGAGTCTACAGCCATGCCACTCTGAACGAGCCCGATCCCGTCTGAAGCTAAGCAGGGTCGGGCCTGGTTAGTACTTGAATGGGAGACCACCTAGGAAGACCAGGTGCTGTAGGCGTAAAAAATAAAAAATAAGGGATTGTAAGCTGACAAGGTCCTTACAATCTGTGAGGTCAACCAAGGGTTGCCTCGCCTGAAAAAAAAAAGATGATGAGAGAGAAAACCCAAGAAGCAAGCTACAGTCTTTTTATAAACTGATCTTGGAAATGACCTACCATAATATATTAGTTTCCTAGGGCTGCTATCACAAAGTACCAAAAACTGGGTGGCTTAAAACAATAGGAATGTATTACATCACTGTTCTGGGAGCTAGAACTCCCAAATCCAGGTGTCAGCAGGCCGTGCTTCCTCTGACAGCTCTAGAAGAGGATTCTTCCTTGCCCCTTCCTCGTTTCCAGTGTTTGCCAGCGATCCTTGGTGTTCCTGGCTTGTAGATGTAGTACTCCAGTCACACGGCCATCTTCTGTGTGTCTTTATCATCTTCCCTCTGCACATCTGCCTTTGCATTCATGTTCGTATTTCCCCTTTTTATAAGGACACCAGTCATATTGGATTAGGGCCCACCCAAATGAACTCCCTTCAACTTAATTACCTCTGTAAAGACCCTATTTTCTTAATAACATATCACGAAGTATGGGAGGTCAGGACTTCAATCTGAGAGGACACAATTCAACCTAAAGCACATAGCTTCTGCCATATGCTATTGGTCATACAGTCCAACCCTGGCACAATGTGGGAGAAAACTACACAGGCTGTGAAAACAGGAAGAGGGGATGATTGGGGGTCGTCTTGGAGGTTAACTACCCCAACGCTTCCTGCTTCACTTAGATAATAGAAATTATCAGGCCACCATTGCCTCAATTTCTCTCCCCTCTATTTTCAAATTACCCTGTACCATCACTCATCTTCTTCTCCTTGTCTGCCTCAGAAAAAGAAGTTCAATTTCTTTTTAAGGCTTCAGTTCTTCAAGCACGAGATCCCAGACATTATTCCATCAATTCTTTTCCTCTCTCCTTTTTTTTTTTATCTATTTCAAGTCTCACTCTTCCCTACCTCTTTAATGCTTAACTGCCAAACATGCTTACTTTTCTTCTTTAAAAAAAAAAAAAATCCTCCTACCTATGCCATTTGTCAAGCTGCCCCATCTACCTTTCCTAAGCCAACATATTTCTTAACAGAGCAGGTAGTCTACACTCCAAGTTGCCCCTTTCTCAAACTCTCATTCATCTCCAGCCAGACTTCCACTCCACCTCTCCACTGAAACTGTTCTCACTGTTCATCATCAACCTAATTGCAAAATCCAGTGGCCTCTTTACAATTCACATTCTCCTTACTAAAACCTGCCATTCATCTTTCCCTTACTATATGTCAGGCATAGTGCTGGGAGCTTTGCATTTATTAGTCTGTTCAGCCCTTAATACAACTTTCTAAAGTCAGTTCATAGTCTCCTTTTTATTTTTTCAATACGTTAAAACCAATGCTTTAAGTCACACGGCCGGAAGTGGTGGAAACTTGAATTGAACCCAGTGTGTCTTTCCTAATTCTGTGCTTCTAAAGGATTTTCTTTCCAAAGTTATAGGAGTTACTCAAAGGGGGAATCAAAGGGGAGAAATTTTTGCATCACGGGTAAGTAACTTTACTTACATTTTTTTCTCTGTGTTACAAAGCTGTGAGCTAGAATGTGAAAATAGATTCAGCATAAGCCATTACTATTAAGGACCAAAGTATCTAGGCTCCATAACATCCAGAGGCCAAATCACACAGGGGAAGCAGCTGAGCCTATCAACTAAGTGTGCAGGAGCTGGAATCGGATATGTGTTGGAATTTCAGGTCCAACACTTAGTATGGTAAGCTCCAGAGACTAAAATAGGGCGTGCCACATCACAGGCACTCCGACAATATTTGTTAAGGAGTGACTATCACTTTCAGCATGTTTCAGGACCTTTGAAGCCTCAGTTTCCTCATGTGAGAAATAGGTCAGTAACAGTACTTAATTCATACAGTTGTTATGAAGATTAAGCGAGGCAGTGCATGTAATGTATTTGATCCAGTGCCTGGTACACTCAACACTTTTCAGCTGTAATAAGTACTATAGGTGGCCTGGTCTCTCCATTCAGAAAGGAAAAAAATCATAGTGAAGGTTAAGCTGCTGTAACAAAGAGAGCCAACAAGACAGTAACTGAAAGAACAAGGAAATTTCTTTCTCATGCCCCCAAATTTTCTGTTGGTAAAATAAAAAAGATCGAAACGTTTTGAAGACCAAACCATTCAAGAGATTTATAAAAGAGAGAGAAAGAACTGGACAAGGGCTATATCTACCCAAGAGTCACCCCCCAATGCTTGTTGTCCCCTACACCTACTCCACCCCAGAAGCTGTTAGGAACTGGGGACTGACCAATTACTGGGCTCTTTTCATCTTTAGTACCAAAAGGGAAGCTTCAGTAGTAAGAACTCCCTATAGAAATTTATAACAGAGCCGTTGTGGTGAGGTACACATACTCCCAGATAAAGACACCCCCACCCCCACCACCAGATCAGCCCCAATCCTGGAACTTGTTCCTTCTCTTAAACAACAATTAGCATCAAGACACACAGGACCAATCCAGTGAACAACACCTGATATCCTATCTGTTTGATAGATCAAAGTACCCACAAGTAGGCCAGTTTAGTCCAGAAGAATGGCTTCCTCTTAGATGGAGAGTCATGGAAGGGAATGGGAAGCCTACCATGTGTTCTTCCTGATCATTGTACCTCAAATAAAATGTCCTGTTTTAAGAGCTTGGATATTGAGTATTTAATTCAAACGGCCATGGCTTGAGTGAAGGAGAACTGGAGTAAGCTCTTCTGCTGGTGCCATTAGGCAATCCTACTGGGCTCTGTGGAGATCTGGTTAAATCCAGCAAGGTACTGCTAGGAATCCAGAGCTGCAGAACCTTGGAGCCTAATGGAAAACCAATGGCCAGGAAAGGCCCAGCATCTCCAGCATTAGCACGTGAGACCTGGTATAGCTTCTGTGTCTAGGTCTGGGGTTTCCAGGCTATCTTGATTAGACTGACTGTCGTCTCTACTTCCTGATTAAGGTTCATGTGCTTCCAGCCACGGACCCTCTTCAAAACAGTAGAGCATATGATATAAATAGGTGAGTGTTGCTCAAAATGGAAGCAAGAAAAGAAGAGCCTAGAGGTGGAGACAGAGAAGTTCTTAGTGGGCCTCGTGTTAATGAGCTTAGATTCTGTTAAGATTTCTTGCCATATAAAGAGTCCTAACTGATTTTGCCCACCATCTTCCCAACAGTCTTCCCCCTCTAAAACGTAATCTGAGCATGCTATCTTCTTGCATAAAACCTTGCAACATCCACTAGACACAAACCGGCTTGTACAGTACATCACTTGCATAACAGAATGATATGCTCAGTCTCTCTGACTCCACCTTGTTCAGGCCTGCTTTGTTCCCATGGCCTTCAGGCTAATACCTCCTGCTTTAGACAAGCTAATAGAGGAATTCTGCTTGGGGCTTGAGTTTTTACAAAAGCAGCCTCTCCCATTTACCCTTCCTTTGACATAAAAGAAGCCTAACCTCTGTACTTAAGATGGACTTGAGAAATTGCTATGGCCCATATCTTCTCAGTTGGCATCTTCTTGATCAATGAATCTTTCCTTAATCCAAACTCTGACATTTTGAGTTTTGGCCTTTCGAAGCACTGAGCACATGAACTTTGTACTGGTAACACTTGGGCTGGCTGATCAATGCTGCAATATCGCGATGTTTAAAGAAATATACATTTGGTCATTTAGATGGTCAAAACATATTTCTCATATATATGTGGTCTCCATCCACAGTTCTAGACTCATAGCTCCCCAAACCCTTGGAATTTCCTGAGCGTCGAGAGTGACAAAGATGTCTTTTGTTATGTGAGTGAGGTGACTTTTAGAAGCACCTAAGGATAGGAGCTGCTTGCCAGGAGAACCAACCTTGTGATTAGAGGGTTGGAACTTTCAGTCCTCCCCCAACCTCCAGGGAGGGGAGAGGGGCTGCAGGTTGAATCAATTGCCAAAGGCCAATGATTTAATCAGGCCTGTGTAACAAAGCCTCCGAAACACCCAGGAGGACTGAGTTGGAAGAGCTTCCTGGTTGGTGAACTGGTGGAGATGCAGGGAGGGTGGTGTGCCCGGAGAAGGCACGGAAGCTCTGCGCCCTTTCCCCACACCTTGCCCTATGCCTCTCTTTCATCTAGCTGTTCCTGAGTTACAGCCTTTTACAATTAACAAGTGATCTAATAACGTGTTTCTCTGAATTCTGTAAGCCATTCTAGCAAATTAATTGAACCCAAGAAGGGGTTTGTGGGAACCTCTGATTTACAGCCAGTTGGTCAGAAGCACAGGTAAGAGCCTGGGCTTAGGGCTGGCATCTGAAGTGTGTGTGGGGGCAGGGAGGGCAGTCTTGTAGGACTGAATTCTTAACCTGTGGAATCCGATGCTATCTATCTCCAGGTAGATAGTATCAGAATTGAGTTGAATTCTTGGGTACCCTACCGGAGTCCAAGGATTGTTTGCTGGTGTGTGGGGAATACCGCCCCCACTCCCACACACGCACATACGCATGCATTTGAATCAGGTCTCAGAACATCACTTAAGTGCCCACTCTTAGTTCTTGGTGAGTGGCACATCCTGTCCTCATGTTTAAACTCTCTCAGCGGCTATATTTCTGCTGCCTGAAGCTACTCCATAGCCATCACTGACTCACCATGGGTTAATGAGATTCCCTCTACTCCAGGAATTTGGAGTTGTGAACTGAGAGATCCAACACTGAGGCATCTTAATGTTAGCATGCCAGAAGGAAGTTGGCTTCCCAGTCTGTGACTGAAGTACTCAGAGCTTCCCTCATTTTGGCACCTCTTGAAACTGGGGCATTCAAACCTCCTGAATCTCATGAGATGCTCCAGCACCTTCCTTCCACTAATTTTCCTCTTTTTGCTTAAGTCAGCTCAAGCTGGCTTCTGTAATGAGAGCAAAATAGCTTAACATACATTATCCAGTGTAAGCAACAAAAGATGGGTTTATATCAAGGATTCAAAAGTGTCTCCTGAAATCTAAGGGCAAGAATGTGCCCAGGCTTTAGAAGGAGTCTGGAAACAGAAAGTGGGAGCTATGAAGAACTCAGGGATTTAGTCTCCCTCTCTCCTCTCTGTTTTGTTTTGGTTTTGTTTTATTTAATTTACTCTCTCCCTAGAGCCTGGCTTTCCCTGATTCTTGATCCATGTGGCAGAAGATGGCGATATCATGTCACCAAGTTTCTACATATCCTCCAGCCAAAAGCAGATCCCAGAATGAGAATAAAACCTCTTAGTCACAATTCCAAATTCCCTGGAGTGGAAAATCTGATTAGCACAGTTTGGGCAAGGTGTCTATCTTGATCCAACCAGAGGGGATGAAGTCACACGGTACAAACTCAGCTGTTGGAGAACCACCTCATAGATGAGGAGGAAGTTTAAGAAGATCACTGTAAACTAGACTGACACCCTAAATATTGAATAAATGAGCAGCTCAACTTCAAAATGGCCCAGTCTGCCCTAGATCCAACTTACAACCACCAACCACCCTCCCACTGGAGCAGGCCAAACCGGCTTATCTGTGTTCCTACACTAGGCTCTGCTCTGGCAAAAGCATAAGAAACCACCTTATCTGCCTGACTCATGCCTGTTTTCCTCATTATGTCTCACATCAGAAGGTTCCCTAATAATTACCTACTGTATCCTGTAACATTCAGGAATAATTAGAGGCCAAATATGTGCTAAATACTGTGTAAGGGGTTTCATAGGCTTATCTCATTTGACCTACTAATAACCCTAAGATGGGTATCGCTAACCCTATTCTATGGAAGAAGAATTATGTTCCAAGAAGTATAGTTCCCAAGTTCAATAACTATTAGTGACTGTGCAGGATTCAAACTCAAGCCTTGCTGAACCCAAAGCCCATTTGCTCTTTTCACAGCCTAGGTCAATTCCAGTGTGGAAAGGAAGGGTGGAAAGAGTGGAGTCATGTGCCTTGGAAAGCCGCTGCTGAAACTGAAACTGAGTTCGGGCTGAGGAGGTAGACACTGTGGGCATCCTGCTTAGGTTCTGAGGCCCTGACACTGACTCCCCACAGTCCCAACCTGCCCCAGGAAAACAGGGCTAACAGAGAGCAGAGTGACATGACAGTAACAACAGGTCTTGAGATTCTGTACGGTGATTTACCTTCTGAATCGCAAAGTATTGTATGGGCATTGCCTGTCCCAGGAAGATTTAAAAGCTAAGCTGAATGTAGGGCAACCACCAATAATAATAGCTTACATTTACTGAGTGTGTACTGTTCCTGACGTTGTACTCAGTACTTCGTGTGCATTAAATCGCTTAAACCTCAAAACAAAAATGTTTGTGTAAGAGGAGACTGAGGCTTAGAAAGTAGTTTCTAAAGGGCACACAACAAGAAAGCGTTTGAACTCCAGCCATTTGTCTCAAAAGAGCTCAAACTTTTACTACCGTGACAAATAAATAAATATTGGATACGTACTGAAGAAAAACTTCAGGAGGTACTCAGAGAAGTTTAACTGAAAAGAACTTGTCACTCCAGAGGGAGGATGAGACCAAGGAGCCATTTTCTCATGAGAGGGACACCAGGAGAATGACAAGGCAGCTCCAGGTGTGATGGGTCATGAGAAGCACCCTGATGAAGTGAGCACCCCATTGCCAGTCAGTTGAAGTTACCCTCACATCAAGTTCTAAGCTGCAGCAGGTGCTCTGCCTGGCTTGCCTGTGCATGAATGTGTGTGAACCCCTGGGGGACACGCCAAAGCTTTCCGAGGGATATCCGGACATTAAATTCCATTTTAATGAACTCACCTGCCATTCTGGATCCTTGTCATACTCAGTGTGGGCTCCTATAATCAGATGCCATAAGCTGGGTGTCTTATCAACACTGAAATTTATTTCTCACAGTTCTGGAGTGTGGGAAGTCCAAGATCAAGGTGGTAGCAGATTCAATGTTGGATGAGAGCTCACTTCCTTGTTCAAAGACTGCATCTTTTCACTGTGCCCTCACCTAACAAAAAGGGTTAGAGTTCACTGAAGTCTCCTTAGAGACTTCACTTCCCTAAGGAGACTATCACTTCCCTAAGGTCCCACCTCCAAATATCATCTCACTGGGGGTCAGGATCTCAACTTTTGAATTTGGGGGGGATGCAAATATTCAGTCCATAACGATTCTTCATTTCAATCTGAACTCTTTCCTAAGATGCCCCTTGGCCCAGGCATCTCCTTTCTAATAATCCCTATCCCACTAGACAAAGATTTGGGATGGGGGAGAGGTCACCTTTCTTTGGTCCAGTGGAGGAGGAACACCTCGGAGGGACCAAAAAAAGGAATAATTAGAAATATTAGGTAGGTATCAAGAAAGCCAATATGTCTGATGACAGGATAACAAATTCTTTTGAAAAATCAATTGGCTTCCAGTCCTTGGCTTTTAACTCATTTTAGAGGACATAACCAAGTTGCCAACTAATACCTTATTAAGTATAAGTTTTGATAATTAAAAATATTTTGACATACAATTCAGAAGGAACTTCACAAATTGAATGACATTGCTTTAACAAAATTCCATCTAATCCCATCTACTTGCTTACATAAGCAACGTTAGTATACAAATGTCTCTTTCTTGCAATGAATGTTATTCATGCACAGTTATATGGAAAAAGTAGCCCTATCCACCTCATTAAGAGATATATTTCCAGTAAAATTACCTTGGAAATTGAACAACTATCAAAATTTGTAATATATTTATGTCATTTTGATCAAAGGCAATTATCAAAATTTAAATGTCTATTTATATACCTAATTTCGATGCATAGAAATATGAGAGATGCTTAAAAACTTTCAAATATAAAAACATATTGAGATTAAATTCTGAGAGGAAAGTGGTATGGAAATGAGCTCAAGAAAAATAAATTATATAATTTTCTATCTTATTAAGAGCTGGTTTCTATGTATTAAAAAGGACCATGATGGGTATTAAATTTTAATGGTATGCAGACCCCAATGTATTTATTTATAAGGGTGATGTAATAGTTTTATTGTGAAATACTTAAAATACACTAGAAATCATATTTTTGGTAATTATGTACATCAATGATAAAAAGTTTTAGATGTCAACTTAAAAATGTAGAAAAGTTACGTTAGTTTACTTCTTTTAAAGGCTAAGTGAACAATTGGATTGGATGTCCACAGGCCTGAGCTAGAGAACACAGGGTGGTAGATTTAAAAGGATGAGTGTTGTGGGAGTCACCCCACCCCAGGGAGAAACTGGAGACCTGCCTCGCACTGAGTCTTAATCCTCTCTTTCCGACCAGGTGACATTCTGTGAAGCAGATGGTTTTTTTCAAAGGCCCATTTCAGCACCCTCTCTTGGCAACTCTCCCCCTCCTAGTGGGGTCACCAAGGCTATACGAGCACTTTCCAAGTCAACAGCTTTGAAACTCACAGAACCACCAGAGTCAGACCCATTGCAGAGTCTGGTTCACTATGCGATTTCAATGGTTCCTCCTCAGACCCATGGACTCACTCTGGGAGCTAAGAAATAAACTGTTCCAAACCCAAGCTGGAGTGAAAACTGTGTGGTCTGATATGAACAGCTGTTCCTTCCCAGAATGCTAAGTTCCCAAAAGAA
>NW_011888796.1:418537-422608 GCF_000151845.1 Pteropus vampyrus
AAGAAATAAACTGTTCCAAACCCAAGCTGGAGTGAAAACTGTGTGGTCTGATATGAACAGCTGTTCCTTCCCAGAATGCTAAGTTCCCAAAAGAACTTAGCATTCCTGATAAGACACTTAAGCAATTTTCTGATCGAGTAACTGGCTTAAGAACCTTTTCTGGGAACCTCATCCCATGATCTTGAGAGGGGCCCAAAGACTTTACCCAGTCCTAGGAGATTTCTGATAGTCTTTAACCAGACATTCTTCTTTTTCTTTTTGTCTCCAGTCTAACGATGATTATCTAAAACCAGCACTGTTCAGTAGAAATATAATGCAAGCCACATTTCTCACTTTAAATTTTCTAATAACATTTTGTGTGTGTGTGTGTGCCTACAGCACCTGGTATTCCTAGGTGGTCTCCCATCTAAGTACTAACCAGGCCCGACCCTGCTTAGCTTCCAAGATCAAACGAGATCGGGCACGTTCAGGGTGGCATGGCCGTAGACTTAACAACATTTTTTAAAGGTAAAATAAAACAGGTAAAATTAATGTCAATAATATAATTTACTTAACTCATCATATCCAAAATGTTATTTTATTACATGATCAATGTAAAAATTAGTGTGACGTTTTACATTCTAACCATATTGTCTTCAAAATCCAGTATTTTAGACATTCAGCACAGCCCTATTCAGACTAGACACATTTCAAGAGCTCAGCAGCCACGTGTGGGTTGTGGCTACTGTATTGGACAGCAAACATTTAAACACTCTTATTTTTCTTTTTAAAATGTCTCTGCCAGAAAAGAAATCTGAATTTTTTTTTTTAAGAAAGTCTCCTGCCTTGCAGCAAGTTTGAAGCAAAACTCTGACATGTGTTTGTAATCACTGTGCCAGAAAAGTTGCTTTAACAAAGGGATTGGGGGAAGGTTAGAAATCTGCATTTTAAAAACTACTCCAGGTGATTCTTAGGCACACTTAAGCTTTTGGGTCACTTTTCTAATTAGTCCACAACTAATACCAACTTGCATGTGACCAATCAATCTTCTCCAGCTATTTCCATGGAAATCTACCTATTAACTTAATTCCTTCATACTCCAAGAGGCAATGATTGATATAGCCACCCAACGTATTGCTTCTCTCGGGGTACTGACCTCAACAAAGGGATAATACATTCCTGACTCTAGGCTCTGCTACGTGTCCCAAATGTAGAAGGCTGAAGCACGTGCTTTGGGTGTAGAGAGGCTCAGTAAATGGTTACTGCTATTTTTAGATAGCCTGGCTCCAGAACCAGGTTCTCTCATGTAATAGCTACATGATTTGGACATATTCCTTGACTTCAAGTCTTCATCTATAAATAAGGGGATAATGATGTTCTTACTTCATAGAGTTGGACCTATGAGATAAAGCCCACTGGACCACAGCAAACCATGGGGATCTTAACCAAAGAAAGTCCAGAGAAATTTTTATAAGGTTTGGGGCTTCTACTGAATGATTCCAGGAAAGAATGAGGGGAAGCAAGAGCAGCTCTGGATTGAGTGTCGTCATGAAGTAAGGACAGGTAGAAGTTGAGTTTCTCAGAAAACTTTGTTCACGAGGCAGGGTGTCATTGGTAAGAAAGTAATAAGGATTCAAAAGGAGAGGGATGTGAGGCCTTGGCCACAGTCCCTTAAAAAGGTTGTTTTAGGTTCCGTTAGAAATTTGAAATCTGACTCTACCAGGGCTAGGAGGTGAACATGGGACCTTGTTTCCTTACTACAAAATTAAGCTAAACGTGAACTGTTGCACCCCAAATCCTTTATCCAGAGCTCTGCACCAAGGTTGGCAATCAAAGTCGCTCTGTGTTAGAGTGACCTGCATGGCTCGGAACCTTCGGGCAAGAATGGGATGGTCCATTCTCTTGGAAAAGATTTCAGGTAGCAAAGTTTGTCATAGTCCATGATTTTAGGGAGCCAGGTTTCTCAACCTTGTCACTGATGTTAAATAACGCAATCAGGTTTTATGGTTCATGGTCATAACGAGCATTAAGTGAGAACATATGCAAAGTGCCTGGTGCATAATAAAGTCCCAACAAATGGCAGCTGTTCTTATTAGTGAGTATTAAATGTGTTACCATTAGTATTATTCATCTAGGTTTCCTGTAAAACCATTCTTTTCTTTCTGCTGCATAGGCTACTGCCAGCCGAAAGTTGGACAGTTTTTAATTTAAATCTTAACCCTCACCAGACTGCTTATTAAAGAAGCATCACAGAGGCTCCTGGTCCAGGAGTCCCAGTGTTCCCACACTGCCCAAAGCCGGGGATTCTCTTTTTATCCATGACCACTACTTCCCTTACCTAGGAACTCCGTCTTTGCTCTGTCAGGACTTCACCTCTGGACTTCGTTTTGTTTTTCATGTACAAATTTCCTAAAGGCTCCTTGGGCAAGAGAGTTACCAGAAGTCAAGCACTAATTTCATCCCTGCTGCACTAGATCAGGGCTTTTTACCCAAAGGAGCACCCACGCGCACGCGCTCACAGACGCGCACATGTACACGCCTGCGCGCGTATTCGCGCACGCGCACACTCACATACGCACTATGCCAAAAGGCTCCCCATGTTCTGTTGGGTGTTTTGTTTACTTTGTACAACACCTACACCTGTATCCCCAACCTCCACTCTCTTTCACACCAGAGGAAATAAAGTCATCTTCCGCCTCCTCCCTCAGAACCTGTTTTCATGAGACTGGTTTTTCCAGCTCCACCTTCCTTCTCTGAGTGTAGCACCCAGGGGCACTTCTTGCTTTAATGCAATGATACTGGGATTAATAAAATAAAGGTGCACTTATTTTGAGTGTTTTAATTGCTTTTAAACAAACCGCTTGTTTTCTCCATATGTATCTCATAGGGAAAAAGTAGACAAAGCGATGAGTAAGAAGAATTCAAAATATCAGCATTAGCGGACCTCACATACATCACGAACACGTTGACATCTTTCCTGGCCTTCTTCCTATGCATATGTTGTTGTTGTTGATGTTGTTGTTTTGTCAAAATCAAAATTAGGATCACCCTGTTGGCAGTATTATATCTTTTTTTCCCCACTTAGCAAGAATATGTGACAAATATCTTATTCAGTCAAATAGATTTCGATGCCCTGATTTGAAGTGACTGATTATCATTTATGAATTCAATCTGCAGTGTTTCTGAAGGCCTGGTTGCTTTTTCTTTTTGTGATATTTTTTCAACACCAGTGGGTGAATAGCGGGTTACAAACATTTTGAAGCACGTGACAGACAGCTGTGCATCTCTCTGACCAGGACAAGAAGCTGCCAAACCCTGTGCCTTTAAACAGAACAAGCTCTTTTTAAAAATAAGCCACCAGAACAGGTCACAGAAACTAAGTGCTCGGCAGCAGTCAGTTGGACAAATTTATCTTGTGGTTAATCTGCCATTCCGAACGTCTAAAGATGCATGTCAACAGGAGTGGGGGCGTGCTGTGCTGATAATTTTTTCCCATAAACCAGGAACATGTTTCCCTGTCAGTAACATGATTTCAACCCCTCATTTAAAAAAGTATACAAAATTGATAGATTATTGATAGCTGCTGAAGCACAGAAATAGGTACGTGGAAGGTACGTGGAACTCTTCTCTTAATTTTATGCCTGCTTGAAATTTCCCCTAATCATTTTTTTTTAATAGGTTCCGGTTTGCTCTGACATTCCATCTTTAGTTATCTGAGACCACAAGTGCATTGGAGGTGAGCGGTCAGCTTGGAGCAGAAGACCAATCAGGAGATTCAGGGCAAGTGGTCCTCAGCCTAGAAAAGCTACTGTAAGGTGAGCAGGGCCAGAGGTGGAAGGGGATGCAGAAGCGGGGACGGCTATTCTGTGCAGCCGCCTGGCCCCTTCCCTGGGAGCCACGGTTGCTCTCTTCCTTCTGCCTCTTGCTCAGGCTTAGGGTGCCATGGTCTATCATTAGCACCTGGGCCTCCTGGGAGGCGCTGCCCTCTGTACTCACTGGAGGCTGGCCAAAGGCAGGCCATGGATTCCTGGAGGATGCTCAGTGATGGGGGGGAGGGTGGAGAAGATTTCCCCAGGGAGTATTTTCCACTGC